>NC_137637.1:28978953-29056453 GCF_963383615.2 Lipophrys pholis | reverse complement strand
TTTAAATCGCTCCATGGTGTGCACAAAAAAAAAAAATCATGCTGTGGCTAAAACCACCGTGTTGTAATTATATGCAACCCAAATCCTGCAGGAACCAGTAGTTGTTTTTCTTTTGTTAAAACATGCACATGCTGCAATGTTGTTGCAACAGGCGATTGAAATGATAAAACTAGTGTTTATCATGTTCCAGTTTTCAGAATGCGAGTCATGCTGCTTTCAGTCCAGATTTCTTTGTAGATGAAGACTCGACCCCTGAATTGGGGGTCGCAATAAATACATTTGAATTAAATTACATCTAAAGCACTTGGTGTCAATGAAGACAATCACAATTAAGGCAAATGATCAGAATTCACGTTTAATGGAGTAATGGCTATGTAACAAAAAGGCTCTTTAGACATGCTTTACAGAATGTACAGGTAAACAAAGTCCAAAACGCAACTGGAAAAAAAAAATAAGATGCAAAAACTTCCAACAATACAAAAACAAAAAGCAGCATTTGAATATTGCCAGAGCAGTTACTGCTGAACTTTGGTATAAAGTCATTAAGGACGTTTCAGAGAATCAACACTAAACAAATGCACATTATCATATTCTGTGTTTGTTGATGATATTGAACACTGAATCGATGAACGCCCCTCGGACATGCAGCTCCTTGAAGAGGACTCGTCACTCCTAAGTTTTCATTTAGATTTCCGTACTGCTCGATAGAGGCATGAAATTGACTTTGGCCAACAGTCAGAGGAAAATAAGACACGGCGGGAGTGTGCTATCAGAGAATCGAGGAGTGTTTAGGCTTTAGCTTCAGGTCTGGAAACGCCAGCTGGACGTCACATTTGTAGTTGGTCTCCTACTCAGACGGATACGCCTGGAATGTGCTGATTTGGTGATCAAAAGGCAAACTACTATGGTTCAAACACAGAAACAAGTCAGGAGAGGAAGAAAAAATAAAAAATGAAATTAAACCTGCTCACGACACAAAGGAAGTGCAGGTCAGTGGCGACGGCTTCGTTTTGCCATGTTAAACCTATAAAACAAAAGCATCAAGCTCATCACACGCCTGCAAAGTAGATTACCTTTTGAGCGTTATTGATTTTCCCTGTGTCTGTACCCTTGAACACTCTGTACCATTACGACATGCCGAATCCTTCAGCAGTCGAGGAAACGTGCCAGTAATAATTATCACAGTGTCGCGAGTGGAAATCAAATCCAAAGGGCATGAAAGGCAACCTGTGTGACATCCCATCCACAAAATATAATACACAATTTCGACAACAGTTGCGTAGAAGGTATTCGGATTCATGATGGTGAAACTGTTTTGAGTGACATGTTGAATCGACTGCATGGTCGTTACAGTGACGTGCTGCTGAAATGTTTCAACTAAAAGTTTCTACGCATAACGAGGTGGGAAGAAATGATGCAGCCACGTTTCAGCGTGTCTGCGTTCCGACCATGCAGTAGGATGAACATCTTCAGTCACAATTACCTCGATAATAATATGAATGACTTGCAGCCCGAGATGTGCGTGATGCATTCATTTTAAGTGGGTTGAACCAAGATGCTTGATGGCTAAGTGCAATTTTATCAATACGCTGAGCAAATGAAGGCGTCATTAGCAAAACCAATTAGATCCGAGCAGCAAAGAGTAATGAGATTTTTTTTTTTTTCCTTCTTCCTTCCACGTGATGAAGCCAGATGAAACAGGACTTCAAACTGACAGCTGACATTTAGAAAGTGCAGTTTAAAGTTGGCAGCTGTTTGAGTATGTCCAGCTTGAAGACATCAAACGATCAAGATTGTAATCTCATTACTTAAACAAACCTGTTTGGGGGGGGGACGACTTTGGACAATGCATGGTCAATGGAAGCTATAAACCAATAAGATAACTGACTGGCTTTGAAATTACTGCAGCTTAATATGGCTGAAACCGGGAATTTAATACACAACTATTACTATAAACACGTACATCAAATAATAATACAGTCTCATTCTTCACAGTCCCAAGCAAAAAAACCTCGGTTTAATCAGGATTGTTAACTTTCTGAGGAAAGAGTTGATAAAATTCTGTTGATGTGAATCAGCATGCGCACTGCATTATAACCTTTGCCACCATTAAATTAAGTGCCAGTACCATATGTTAAAACAGGAAAAACATATCAGTGCATACGGAATAAGAGTCATTTCACTACCTGATGAAGGTTACTGAGAACGGCGAGCTTCAAGGGGAAAAATAGAAAACAAGCCAGCAAAACTGTGATTGTCTCATGTGCAAACAAAACGTTGTACGTCCTCTCCCGGCGCGGCTCTTCATCACGAAGACATAAAATCATGGAAATAACAACTTTGTTTGATACAGGACAAAAAACAACATCGGTTAAGGGTAATACAGGATATATTCATATATATTCATAATATACACCACGACTGGTGTCACTGTCTCTGGGACTTGCATAACAGGATACCATAGCATATTTCTGAGTCAGTCAGGATGGCTGTGGAATGTGGGAGGTATGTTTGAGGGTCTTTCCAATTTTCTTTAACCAAAAAACTGCTGGTTACGGAAGCGCACCTGTCTCCGATTTACCGTCTCATTGGGAGGCGCGAATCATTTCTTCTGGAGTCATGTGGGCTGCTCCGAAAACGGGGGCTCCGAACCAGGCGAAGCCGTCAAGAGCGACGTCAACCGAGCACAATTCAGCTCCAACTGCGGCGAGAGCTCGTGAAGACTCGACCGTGTCTGGTTGTTCTCCCGTGGCAGCGTCTGACATGGCTCTTTAAAGCATACATTCATAGTTTTCTCCAGCACAGGAACCAGGAGGTGTGGAGGACGTGGGAGGAAGGGGTGGAGCTGTCAGGGAGGAGGTCACTTTAATCACTGGTTCGTTTCTTTGCTCCGACGCGGCGGGAAACGTTAGCACGTCCTCTTGAGTGAAAGGGGAATGTAAACATACAAGAGAGCATCTTTGGCAGATTCTGAGGAGTCTCTTTGGAGGTAGCGGGTGAAGGGTGACGGGTGAGAGGCTGGGGACGTGGAGGGTGCAGCAACAAAGAGTCAAGAGGCCAAACGTGGCAGGAGTGAGAGGATCTATGTGGGAGCCGGATGCTCCTGAGTGTTAGTCCTGTTAGAGGCACTTCTGTGTTCCTGGGTGCGGGGGCTGGGTAAACAGTCCGCCTCTGTTTCGCTCTGGTCTATTGCCCTGTCAGCAGCAGACTTCAGGGGTGTCCTGTGTACAGTCACTGGAAGCTGAGACGTTCCCGAATGCTGTTTTGAAGACGGATCTTCGCCTTCTCTCCAGAACGACCTGGTGAGGGAATCTGCACACAGCAGAAGGAAATAATTAAGGAGTTGTTATGACTTTTTGAGCAAAATCGCTAAATGTTAGTGCTTCTCATTCAGAACCAGACTTCGCGGCGTTTCACCGTCTCATATCTTTGAATGTCTTTAAGATTCTAAAAATAAACTTTGCGCCTTTCAAAATGGTGACTTATCTGCCGTCGAACAAAAGACCAACAAACCCTTTGTAGAAAATCATTGCAGTATCATGCGATCTCTAAAGTAGAAAGCGTTTGGTTTGTGTTGGCCTTTTTTTTACGTCTTTCCTCTCTCTGATGAGAGCAGAGTGCGTTCACTGTGGCCTGCGAGTGCTCTGATAACCTCTCTGTCAAGCCTCTATACATCTAAACAGAAAACGTCTGCTGGATCAATAACTCCAATAAATGTAACCTCATTGGGTTGCCAGTTCAGTTGAAAATCCCTCATCTGCAGAAGGAGTGAATCGATGACCTCAGAGTTCACACTGTACACAGCCACGGGGCTCCTGAACTGCTGACATCAACACTTGCATCGAATCCATACATTCCCAACACAATAATTGGACCCTTAAGGAAGTCAGTGGCATTTCAATGAGTCCCAGAGAGACGTATATATAAAACTATATTTATTATTATCTTGTGCTAAATACAGAAGTTTTTGTGTTCTATTTTTTTACCTTCTACATATGGCAGCTGGCACAAACGCCAAGACTGTTGAAGGTTTGCATAGTTATCAAATATATGTTCAAATATATGAGCAAAAACAGAAGTTTGGGATTTATAGCAACAAGTAGAACAACACATTACAAAACTCACAGTTGTTTTCAATGGTTTTTTTTTGCTTTTACAGGGAGGAAGTATGCCAAAACAGTGGCCGGAATGAACAGCAACAACCATTAGAGGATAGTCGGCTGTAACTATGGAAACCAGTCGATCAGCCGGTTATACCTCAACCACACCGTATCCACTTTATCTTTACTTTTCACATAATATCAACAACTACGCCACACAAGTCGTTCTGCAATGAACATGCGACAACAAATCTGTCGACAAAGCCGCCGCCAACACTTTCAATGATCGTAATGAAAGACACATGATGTACTTGCACTACCTTTGTAAAGTACCGAACGATCGTAGCTGATCATAATGAGCATCGATTGCTTCAGTTGGTGCCAGACGACAGTTTACCTCTTGACCGTAGGCGTTGCCATTTGGCTTCAGGAGGTAAATGTTTCTCGAAGTCTTACCGTTGGTGTAGTGCTCCGGGGGAGCGTGGCTGCTCAGCCTTTTGTCGTGCGAGCTGAGAAAGTCCGAAGAGTCTCGGTTGCTAATGAGGCTCTCCAGTGCTGCACCCCCATGGTGCGCTTGCTCGTTTAAGCCCTCCTTCACACCCGGCAGACTTCTTTCCAGTGGATCGTCGTCGCCCAGGTAGTTGTAAGGGCAGTATTCTCGCGTACGAGAGTAGATGTTTGCATTGTCGTAACAGTCGGAGCAGATGACCAGCGAGCCGCCGCCGCCTGTTAAGAGAAAAACAATCGCTTTAGAAATGCCTCACTTGAGTCTTGTAACTCTTTTCCAGACACGGGCTGTTTTTAAAGCTGAAGCCAGTGTGATGTGACCGATTGGGAAAAGTCTCTGAAACTGCTGATTACTCACCACCAACTACCACCACATGAAACAAGAGCAAGCCAGACATATATGTTACAGAATGTATATATAGTCTCTTTTAAACCCGTTCTGACTTAAAAATATTATTCAATTTAATATTTTTAGACTGAACACAGTGGGAAACTAACAGACAAAACACAAGGGCTACATTTGCTTGATGAAAAAGCATAAAATTAGAATCCTTCAGAGCCCTGGGCACTTTAATGTGGACATGGCAACATTTTAAACAAGCGAGCTGAGATATGACAAAAAAAAAGTGACACAAGTAGGCAGAAATGAAAAAGTAAAGCTTGTGTGTTGATGACACTAACCTGTGGAGACTCCAGCGAGTCCCTCACGAAGCTCCCCGGGGTGGAAGCTGCTACGGCCAGTGAACAGGGAGCCAACCCTGCAGTGCAGCAGGCCATTCCCTTCAGTTTCCATCTCGCTGCCCGTGTCTCCATAACACACACCTGGGACAAACATAATAATTAGTCACCTTCTCATTTAAGCTGGGATCTGGTCCAGAACAAGAGGCAGAAAATGGAACCTGATGGGTATGGAAATGTCTCAAATCATTCAATGCGAAAGAAGCACATGTGAGAGGCCTCATTTTATTCAAAGACACTGAAAACCTGATATTTTTGTTTCTTTTCATCTCAGCGGTGAGTCATATGAGAGATGAGAGAAGAGGGTGAATGTATCCTTATAAGTTGGATTTCATGGAGACTTGTAATCCGTGAGACGTCAAAAATCACAAGATTTGCTTCCTTCTGATTTTGACATCCACCAGCCTATTAGATTGGTTCATGTGAAAATGAAGTCAATGATCATCGGATACGAATTAGACTGGGAATGAGCTTCTATGTCAACATTATTTATCAGACTGCAAATTAAGAAGAGAGCAATACTAGAACACTCTTTACATTTTGTTAAACCATAAGATTAAATGCACCATTGTCTCATTCCTACATGCACAATGACAAGGAAACTATAACAACTTCTAATGGCATTTGCATAGTAAGAAATGTAGAGTCTATAGATGAAAGGTGAGGAAAGGGAAAGTACTCATGCAAGATATGCATACTATAAAAGGTTCAAATATTTGTTTTGCTGTGTAAAATGTAGAATTTATTGGATGTAAAAAGTAGCATCACCCACCATCTGTACCTTTGTGGACGTATCCGTTGGAGAGCGGAGGCATGAGCTGCTGGTGGCTGCCGGCCTCAGAATTACTGTAGCCTTCTTGAGGCTCTGACAAAGTACCCTGAGAGGACAGGTAGCTGGGGATATCTGCCGGCAAATTCATCTCATCTGTGACAGAAACAGTTTAGAGGTCATTGCCAATAGGTATATCTAAAGGGTTCCCCATCAGCCACTTAAGACGGGCAAAGCGCTGAACAGATCGCGTCGTGGTACCAACCTGTGTTGGTGATGCTGTAATCCTCGCTCTTCCTGCGCATGTGGTAGATGACGATGACCCAAACCAGCGAGGTTCCCACCACGCAGCACACCACCACAATCACCACGATGCCCACGGTTGTCCAGCCGTCCTGGTCGTACCCTGCGCCCGTGTCGCAGTTGGGTGACGGGGAGACACTCAGGTAGATGTGGCCACGCTCGGTACCCAGAGTATTAGACATGATGCACGTGTATTTCCCTGCATCAACTGGACCAGCGTCCACTATGATGAGGAGTTGGTTGGCTGCAGCGAAGAAGTGGCGCTCTGTTAGGACCAAAGGTCCGTCGTCTTTGGTCCAGTTAAGACGTGGAGCTGGGCTGCCTCCAGCGATACACTGCAGAACAGCCGTTTCACCGCGGGCCACTGTTCTGTCTTCCAGCGGCCTAATAAAGGATGGAGTTTCTGCAAAAGAGGCGCTTTTATTGATTTTTGATTTGTTGTTTAATCCCGCAGCGTCTGGATGGATGTGTGAGGTCAACTCTGTCTGCTTTAAAATATCTTCCTTTCAGTACTTATGTAGAAAGTTTATTCACAAGTATTTTCATTTTGGCAGATTATTGATTTTATACCATAACACAGCATAATTTAATTCTCTCAAACACATTCATTAACAAGACTAATTAATGACTTGTTGCAGAGACGCTCCCTACAGAATGATTTAAATATCCTACAAGGCCATGATAAAGCAAGATTAGTTTTTTGCACATCATTAGTTAAAAACCGACAAGACACCAAGCAGTGCATGTAATCAGTATAAGACAGAGTGGCCAATTTGGGCAGATGGGCTTAGCAGAATTGCCATGTAAAGAAAAAAAACAACCCACTATAATAAACTTGAATGGAAGTGCAGGTATGTGACTCACCCAAGACTGTTAGAGTCGCGTTTGCAGACAAGGTTCCAGCTGCATTTTGAGCTGTGCAGCTGTACACCCCCATGTCTTCCGTCTTCACGTTAGCGATGAAAAAGATGTCGTCATCCGGCATCACATGCATCCTGCGCTCTCGGGCAGCAGGGAAGTCGGTGCCTCCGTCCTTTTGCCAAGCAATCTGTGGTGACGGATGGCCCTCAGCAGCACACTCCAACCTGGCCATCGTCCCGGTCCTGATTGTCAGATCCATGGGAGTTTTCAGGAAGGAAGGCAGCTCTGGAAAACAGAAGAGAGACATATGAGTTGTTACGAAGGGATATCTCAGAACTTTTTGCTCTTTCTTTTTTAAAAAACTAAATATTGTTACCATTCACAGTTAGCTTGGCCCTGTTGGAGTAGTTGGAGCCAAAGTGATTGGAGACCACGCACTGATAGCGGCCCTCATCGGTGAAGTTGACAATGAGGAGGTGGAGCAAGGTGGTATAAATGAGCTCTCCTTCCTGATAACGGGCGTAGTTTTGTACTTCTGCATCGTACAGCACCTCCCCGTCCTTTCGCCACGCCGTGGTCATCGGTGAATCGCTGCTGCTGGACGCAATGCAGCTCAGAGTCACATTGTTCCCCCGCAGTGCCACGGACGTCTCGGGGTGAGTTGTGATGTGGGGCTTGGGGAAATCATCTAAGCAGGACAATTTCAAAGTCAGTATATTTTGAGGTAGAATCTTCCTGCAGACCACTCAACAGGAGCATGAACCAATCACCAATTCAAATAAACTTTAAAGAGGGAACTTTTTAGCTATTTTCAACCATTCTCTCGCTTTCTTTCTTCTTTTTTTTTTTAACAGACCTAAATTGTTCCAGACAGGGAACAACTATAAAAGAGAACTGACCGCAAACAAACTCCTCTGGGCTGATGGACAGCACGTTGCGACCAAGTAGATTGGCAGGATGAGCACACACAGCAGAAACAGACTGCAGGAACTGACTGTCCGTCAACCAGGGACCGAGCCACTGCATGTGACAGTCACACAGCAGACTGCTCGTGTTCAGGACACTGAAAACAAACCCAAGGACAAACAAACCAAAAAAATCCATTAGTTAGTCCATTAGTTTTAATTAGCAAATGTACTCAAATCTATCTGAGCTGAAGAGAAAGAAATTAAAAATTAACCTTTGAAAAAAATAAAAATAAATCGCACAAAGGGTAAATGTGTTGAACTGTTAGAGGGCAGCTAATGCCGAGGCGCGCCTGAGGAAGTGACTAACAGAGCCATGCAGTAAAAGCAGCATCGATTTTATCGACCAAGTATAATTCAAAGAGGGCTCTAGTGGCTCTTACAATATTTACAATGTGTGGTATATCTCTCAAATATAGCCTCGGTCCTCTGAACCCAATAAAGAGTTGTTATTAGTAAACCCTTAAATGTTAGTAACTCCTTTAGTCAAATAAACATTAGATACGTTTGGTCTGGAGCAATAAAAAAAAAAAAAAGGAGAAAAAAAATAGGCAAGAACAATGAAAACAATAAAATATCTGGTGATTCAAAATTTATGAGGGGTTTGTCATTAATTAATCACATTTTAATGGCAACACGGTATTCAAAACAAGAACTTTTAAAAAAAGGAAAAAGGAATAACTTTAATGTTCAATGTTAGTGCAGGCGTGAATATTAATAGGCCACAAGATAAAAATGTGTTTAGTGCATAAAAACTAAATCAGATAGAAAGAAAAATCAAGGTTATGGATAAGTGAACTTTTCAGTGAGCATGTGGTTTTCTTCTTTTATATTGTGAACCTGTCCATTCTTCTCAGGATAACCTTAGATATTCACAACTAAAACAAGCCAAGTCTAAATCTAATTATTGAATAGCATTAAAAGGTAAAATACTTCATTATAATATCTGCAATCACTATTGAGATCGTGTGCAGAGGATATAGAGGATTATAGGTGGTTTTTCTTCTTCCCAAAAACCTAATTTGAAAAAAGAGAAATTGCATTTCTCTGTTGGAAAAAACCTGCTACTTTTTTGGCCACGCAATCTCTACAGTCGCAGCCTCAGAAAGGAAATGTGATTTCACACACAATAAGGGGGATAGATTGTAATCCTTCATGAGTATGGCCATTGCTCAGATCTACTGTTCAGCTCTGGGTGTCAGTGTTGTGTGTGCTAAAGAACAAATTATTGAAATTGTTATTAAATGTTTTGTCCTTTTTTTACTCAGCAAGATCATCTCGCAGGCCGGCTCAGACGCTACAGCAGGATGGTTTAAGCACATGTTTGACACATTTGTTTTCATATAATTGTATATAGGCAGTAGGACTAATTCTTCACTACTTACTCATGTCATGACCTGTTATTTGAGTTAGACTACAGTTAGGGTATTTAGTAGGCCATTGCTTAAGGGTCACCCATAAGATGGATAGATCAAAAACTCAAAAAGGCAAGACATGTTACATTTCTGCTTATTATCATCATAAGGTGCATCTGTTGCGAAGTGGATGCGGCTGCAACAGCAGTGCTGACTCCAACCATTTTGCTTGCCCATCTAAAATTGAAAAAAGTATGGCTTCACTGAAATGAAACCGAGAACCGAGATATTTCTAAACCTCTGTAGCAATAAAGACACAATGGTAATATTGAATAAGCTGCTTTCTATGCATTGCCGTGGGAGTGAGAAGATGCATTTTCTGTTTACTTACAATACTTTTAACTTCACGTGTGACAATGCCTCAGGGTGAATCGACATGATGCCATTCTTGCTGAGGTCCCTGCAGAAGACAGAAATAATGTTTAGATACACCTGCGATGAGATTTGATTAAAAAGGAAACCTATTTCACAGGCATAATAAGGAAACAATAGTAACACAGTGGTAATACATGCCCCCCCCGCTATCTTTAATCAGTCAACGATAACACTAGATCCTATAGAGACACAAAAATGGCCGTGTGGAGAGAACGAGTTGCGTTTTGGTTTTACTCACAGGTGCTCCAGCTCCTCCAGGCCATCGAAGGCTTTCTTAGTGATTGATTTTATTTTGTTCTGCTGGAGGATTCTGAAAAATAAAAACATCAAAAATTACGCTGAGTAAGACCATATCGGCAACAAAACCTGCTCCTGGGTCACATTTTACTGCACACTGGAAGCTCTGTCAGCATCTTTCGCTAAATTAAAACATCTGACCCAGCTTTCAATGTGAGACGCATGAAGAACAAATGCGCAGTCAAATGAAGCCTACATCAGATAAACTGGTCTACTGAGTCATTCAACATCACACGAGTAATCATTTCTCACTGACAACACGCAATAGAGACAACAGCCCTGACGGACAAGCACATGCTTTATTTGTCTAACTGCATGACAGTTCAAACATAAATTATAAATACAACATCTGTGTCCATCTATTTCTTTGCACAATCAGAGGATACTCACAGTGTATTCAGCTTCTTCATCCCATCAAAAACACCAATAGAGTCTTCAATGGCCCAGGAGATTTCATTATTGCGGATATCTCTGAAAAACAAAGACATTCTCATTAGATATTGAACAGACACCATCCATCCTGTAGATCTCAACACTTCTCCAGCAAAGATCACAAAGGGAGCACATTATGCTCTCTGTACTCTAGAACGGCCTTGTTTAGAAGACTAACAATCTGAGACTGTATACTTGCATATAGTGGAGATGAGGAGACAATTGGCTCGGTTTAGCAAAACTCAGAGAGGCCCTTTGTTTACAGGATGGGTCACGGGCTCTTTTGTTTCTCCAGCCTCATGCCCGGCCACCTCTGAAAGGAGTTCGGCACCCTCCGATTCCCCTTTCCTATTAGAGCTTCCAGGATGAATTTGACATCCCAAATATGACCCCTTTCTCTTCCCAGCTAAGCCGCTATGACAGAGCTCCATGCAGCGAATAATGAGTTCATAACATCCTCAACACTTTGAACCTCACAGATCAATGCTTGGTGAAGAAGACTTACTTGCTTAATTAGACTGACGGTCTAACTTTGACCTTTTAAAAGCTTTAAGAGGGTTCGAACTATAACTGATTGAGCAACATTATTATAATTCCTTTTCATGCAGTATCAGAATAACCTCAAAGTGATGGGTAGAACATGAATAGCATGTTGTAAGTCTGCACAGCATTGGATTTATATATATAAAGATACATAAAATTCCTAATCTGCAAAGGAAAAAATGAACTGACACAAAACATTTTAATACTCCAGATTCCAGCTGCACGGACTAGCTTTTTCTCAACACAGGACAGGGACTGACATGAACTTACTAGACAGAAGAAAACCCTAGAATAGAAAATTTTCAAGTGCTGTTGTGCGTTTGAGGAGTTTGTTACACCTACAAGCTACGTATAGTGACATGAGAGTGATCAACAAGGCCACAAAATAAGAGAATGAACACGACCAAGAACGGGCTGAGTTTGAGGTTAAAATAAGAATTTAAAAAAAGGTCTAGTGTATGGCAATACTTTGGATTCAGGTACGACGAAGACAGACGTGATGTGAGACAGCTGCACAGCTCAAGTCGCCACATCCTGCAGCAACATGACTAATAATCTTAATAACTAATACTAACTAATAAACACTTCAGACAGCTCAGAGAAGGTATGGAGAATATATGCTAGAGAAAAAAGTCAGAGCCTCAAGAACAAAGTACAATCACGGTTTTAACTTTTGTTGATAAAGTTTTGAAAACCTCAATCACAAAAAGAAAAGCAATGATAATATGTAGTCCTGATCTTTTAACATCTCTTTAAGAAAACAAATCAGTTCAGGAAGTGTGAGCGTATGGTATTTATAAGGCTTTTCACCAGGCGGTCAAAATACACTCCCTCTTGTTTCTTCAGTGGGTAAGTATATCTGTGATATAGATTTTTCATGCTTCAAGTCATTTATAGCCAACCCACAAGAGATTCTGAGACAGGAAGTAACCATCAGAAAAACTGACGTAACTCTATTCAAAATACATGAAATGAATAGACCTACAACTTAAACAAGATGACTCAAAAAGTAAAGATGGGCACATAACAAAAGCTACTTTAAAAAATAGAGAAGCTAAATATTCATGTTTTCTACCCTTTGTGTCTAACCAACTAGGAAAACCTGGTGCTAAATGTTATATTAAAAATGAAGCAAGCACAAACTATTGAAGTCAGAAGCACAGATCCCAGAACGAGCCAAGACTTGGTTACATTTTGCATGCCGCACTACATATTGTTTGATGAAAAAAGATAGCACATTTTCTAGACAGACGTATTTGAGGCGTTGCACTTACAGTGAGCGCAGACTTGCCAGGCCACTGAACACTCCCTCTCCCAAATGGCTGATGGAGTTTTCTCCCAAGTTTAAACTTTCCAGGAGACCTAATCCTACGAAAGCAGTTTCCTCCAGTCGAGTCAGATGATTGTAGGACAAGTCTCTGCAGAAAAAAAAACAACAGCAAATATTTTTAGATTCAATACAAGTTTATTATACCCTCGAAACTTCCTGCTCAAAGGAGATTTCTCGAGAAGAGACAACTTTCAAAGACATGGCAGATTTATACAGGGCATCCACTGCAGGCGAGATATCACTGAATCAGCTCCACGCATATTGCAGGAAGATATCAGTAACTCCTCAGAACACACACAGCGAGTGAGTTTTCAGAGCCTGAGGCCGATGAAAGAAGCTGGGGTCTCTTTGCTACAAGGGGATTTTAGCTAAGAAGCAAACAGACTCACAGTTCCTCCAGTTTTTGGCAAAACTCCCAGGCGTCTGGTCGGATGATGCCAACCGCATTCTGGCTGACCCGCAGGATACGCAGCATGCGCAGGCCATACAGCCAACCTTTGTTAACCTCGGTTAAGTTGTTGTGCTCCAGCTCTCTGAGACAAAATAAAATTGAGGAAATAAAATGGTACAACGACTTTAGAATCGAGACAAATTTGCTCCGATGATCATGCCTGATAATCAACAACAACAAAAATAGTGATTCAGTAAGACAAGATATTTGGGACAGAATGAAACATTTCAATGTGTGTGTAATCTTTCTACATCTCCGTTCAATACAATAATTTGTACTGTATCACAGCTACTAATAAACACAGTACTAATTGTGATCACGGCACTTACAGTTCTTCAATATTGTTTAGTCCAAAAAAGGCTCCATCCATGAGTTTTGTGATGCCATTCCTTTGCATCTTTAGTGACTTCAATGAATCCATCCCTTTGAATGTCAGGCTGTCCACTATCTTTATCTTGTTACGCTTCAGCTCACTGTAACAAGAAAACAAATGTTTTTAAAAATTATTCAAACAGCAGGGACATTTGGATTCGTCTTCATAAGAGAAATATCAAAACATTACAGAAAAACAATTAAATCTGAACTTCACTTTGTACCAAAAGCACATCTTGTGATACTTACAGGAACTGAAGCTGTGGAAGTTTGAAGACTTTGGATGGCAGCACAGCTAATCTGTTCCTGTTCAGCCTCAGTACCAGCAGGGAGCTGGAGATGTTTTCAAAGCAGCCGGGCTCGAGGATACTGATCCTGTTGTTACTCAGATTTCTATTAAATAAACAAGCAGAAATATCAGTGGCATAAATAGGGTGATATATATATATATATATATATATATATATATATATATCTTGTGTTTTGCTCCATCATCTTGTTCTAATACCATTAGCTGTGAGGTAATAGTAAGTAAATCTGTCCACATTTGAAGCTTGACTGATGGATTTTACGGTCTACATAATAAACCCATTTAAAGCAGCTTGTTTGAATAAGAAGTGGTGACTTACAAATATTTCAGCTGCATGGATGGAAAGGATCCAACCTTGAGCTCGGAGATGAAGTTGGATGTGAGGTCCAAGGCCTCCAGGGAAACATACGGTTGAAGCTGATGCATTGACAGCTCAGAGATACGATTGTGGACTCTGAGTCAGACCAAACACAATGATACATTAGTTTTCACAATGACAGTATTGACTACAATAATCTCCTTTATTGCCTGTGGCTCACTAAAATCTTATCACGACTAACCACATTGATTAAAAATACATTATCTATAATGGTGCTAGGCCAATGTTTTGGCATCAGTTTATGTGCAAAAGAAAACAGATAAAATTACAATAAAGCTTTTTAATTCAATATCTTTTAATATTACAGAAATGTCTGTCATGTCCAGACGTCATGTCATGTAATGTGGAGTCTATTTCAAGTGAACTTGGGGAGCCAGTCAGAACCGATTATGCGTGTACTGAAATTGCCTGACTTTAATGTTAACAGCGGTCTATCTAAACTCAGAAATCCAATCATTTGAGGAGAATGTAAAAGATTTTGTACTTACAATGAAAGTGAAGTGATGTTTGAAGAAACGTCTCCAAGGAAAGGAAGAACAGACAGCTCATTGTGGTTTAGGGTGCTGAAATTAAATGAAGCATAATTCAGTGAGAACAAAGCTGATACTACTTTCTACAAAAATACAAGAAATATAGACAAAATATGCTCAGGATTACAATGAATTCCTACTTAATAGTTGCTGGTATATTAGATTTACATAACTCAACTTATCAAAAACAAGACCTGCAACAAAAACTGTCAGGATGAGGTGACAATATTTTGAACTCCTAAAGACAATACCTCTATCTTTTAGGAACAAAATCAGACAGGCTAATCACTGGTAAGATAAGATTAACAATATTCTTTATTCATATAGCACCTGTCATACACACAGTACAGTCCAAAGTGCTTCGGAAAAATATACAAGTATTAACAAAGGCTCAGATATAAACAAAACTGAGCCAAACTATATTCATAGAGTAGTAAATAATAAGTGTATTAACACAATATAATTAAAAATGAGAAGTAAATGAGGAATAATTTAAGAAGCAAAAATTAAATATAAGCAATTGAAATGTTTTAATACACAAAAGCTCAAACTTCATATGCCAATAAACCATTTTCGTAGGTGTTATTAAATATATTTAATTGCAAATAAACATATGACCTACGGTGTTTCACTCACTCAAATATGTTTTCAAATAATTTTTTTTGTATTTTCAAAATAAATGTGCAAGTTGATGACATTTTCCTGGATGATCAATGTTTTTAAAATGTACTTTAATTTAGTCCCCAATGGGACACAACCCTGGAGTTTTTATTTGCGTTACAACCAAGATCAGTGGCATATTGACCACCGTCCACCTCTGTCCACCAGTAGTGAAAACCTTTTCAGAGGATCAAACGATTTAAAGGATAGTCCATGTGTTGTTATGGTGCACACCTTGAACCAATGCAACGGGAACTTCAGCACATCTGCGCATTTCCAGCTGTGTACTTACACTTGGCTTATCCCATCCGGAGGGTCCAGGGGAGCGGTGGAAAGCCGTCTCCTGTTACAGTCCATGATATAAACCTCATCCTGTCCCCGTGCACAGGAGCAAGCGGCAGGACAGGACTCCCCGGCCCAGGCACCCGAACTGAGCAGCATGAAGACCACGGCCGAGGGAACGGGCCAACCCTCCGCCATTTTAAATGTCTTCCCACCGAGAGGCAGCTACGTGGCTAGCTAAACTCGCTACACTGGCACGTTACCCGAACAGTTACGAGACCACCAAACTGCCCCGGCAGTGTCTCATTACTCAAGCGGGCACATGATTCGGGTTTGTATCGTCATGACGCCGTGTGGAACGAGAAACACAGTTTTCTCCCAGTTGCGCGAGACATCCCAGCAGAGATTTTCCTCCTCTTCTTCCCACAGCTTGGAATTTCTTCCGCTCCAGTCAGACAACCTTCCCGGAGCAGCTCGGCTAAGCTGGCCGCTTCACATCAACACGAGATGAGTTCAGTGCCGCGCGTGGCTGGCTTTTCGATCCCCGGTAACTTGTTGAACGTTCTCGTTACTCAAACCATCCGTATTTACTTTTAATATAAATACATTTCCCCGTCCGTCTTTCCCGAAAGAACAACAAAGCGCCGTGAGTTGATGTCACAGGATACCTCAACTCCCGCCCCTTTCCAGCATGTATACAGTGATCCTATTGGTCAATGCGCATGCCTGTCAAAGATTTGTGGTGCTCTGATTGGATTCCAATCTAAACCGATTTTCCCGACCGACACCACTGAGCACAAGAAAAGTTTTTTGCAATAAGAAAAAAGTTTTTTTCAAGATATAGATAGATGGATAGATTACGGAAGAGTTTTAGGGCCACTGGAGAAAAAAAAAAAAAAACCTTGGTGGCCTCAAAAAAAGTCGAAAATCATATTCGAGATTTTTTTTTCGGTGGATAAAAAAAAAAAAAAAACCTTCGTGGCCCCAGAAAAAGTCGAAAATCAAAGTCGATATTTTTTGTTTTTCACGGAGAGACGTCTATCCATCCCTCATCATATGCCCGTAGATGTAAACCACATTAAATCAGTTAATTCTGACTATATCGGGTTGCTTACTGCTTATGGACATGTGATTTTACACAGGATTTCCTTGATTAATAAGAACACATTTAAATAAGCACCCCAGGATCCGTGCCTTTGTCCTTCGTACTCGACGAACTTCCGCGACGGAACAACGCTGCAGGCTGCTCTGTCTCTCATAATCCTGATCCTGATGATAACTGCACCGTGTTTATGAGCTAGATTCTGTCCTGAAGCATCTTTTCATCACTTCATCAAACCGCCTGATTTGCATTTTGAGGAAGCAGTCACACGCGCTGGCAAGTGGATGGACGGACTTTTTTTTCCACCGTGAAAAAAAAAAATCTCGACTTTCATTTTCGACTTTTTCTGGGGCCACGAAGGTTTTTGTTTTTTTTGCCTCCGAAAAAAAAAAATCTCGAATATGATTTTCGACTTTTTTTTGAGGCCACCAAGGTTTTTTTTTTTTTTTAGCCTCCGAATTTTTTTTTTTCTTCAGTGGCCCTAAAACTCTTCCATAATAGATAGATAGATAGATAGATAGATAGATAGATAGATAGATAGATAGATAGATAGATAGGTTTTGTTGGTAGACTTTTCCAGTGTGAGAACAGTTTTCTACTACAGCCTAAAGCATGTTTGGTGTTATAATCATGTATATGATGTGTGTTATTGATTGAATGATTGATCACACCAAAGTTCTCCCATTATGATGTATAAAGGTTAACATATGTTGGAATCCATTGACATCTATTTTGTTTTAATAAACCAATTACTTAAATTCTTGTTTATTGTTATCATGATTTATCCATTTAAAAACTCTGTGGAATAAATTATGCAGGATAAGACATCTCTCAGATACCCATTTCATTTCCTGCAGCTCCATCTGCCTTTCCTGCTGCTCTGGCATGCCTCGTAAAAAGAGCCACAACCCGCTTTGAATACCATAAAGAGAGTTCAATGCAGTCTGAACAGAGTCCCAATTGTATTATTCTGATCTGGACAAGTATTTATATTATTTAGAAAACCTTCAATGCAATTAAGCTAATGTTAAATCTGATTTCTAGTTTACTTGAATCTTGATGGCAAATTAGGACTAACAGTTGGATACTTTGTTTGCTCTAACTATATGAAACTGAAAATTAAAAGTTGTCAAGTTTATCTGGAAATCTGTGTTGAAAATGTGAGCTCAAGATTTGCTTTTAGATTGTAATATTGTACTTCCTAATACAATTGTGTCATGTCACTGTGGACGAACAACCATTCAGGGTTGGACACGCCTTACAATTCAGAGAACAGTGTGTTGCTAATCTAAAGACTTAACTAACCAATGGCTACGCCCTCTTTCTTTTTTCTTACTGACAGAAAAACAAACTGGTTTTATGTAATTTTGTCCCTCCTATTTTAAATGTCACTCATTATAGTTTACGGCAGAAACAAATAAGAGAAACAGACCTTACCGGTTCACTCACAACTGTCATTCCGTCTTACACTCACCTTCTTACAGAAGTCTTGAGTTTTAATTTATTTATTATTTTTACATTGACTCAGCTTCTAATTGACCTTCTTTTTCACACCAGAGGATAAAATGGTATATCAACGAACTTGTCGTCTTGATACTGACAATGTGCGGAAAGTTGTCTACGTATTTGGCACCACTTTGAAGGTGAACCTGAACAGGTAAGCTCATTAGTTGCACAGAGTTGCTTTTCTTATGAAATGTTTTTTTGTTGTTGTTGTTCTTATGAACTGTGTGACAATAAATTAAAAGAAACAGATACATATCAAGCTGTTCTTATGAGTTGTTTTATATGTGTATCACGTCTCCTTTCCCAAGAACATTACAATGTAATGCATCGGCGTGAACCTTATCTTGATATATTAATGTCTAAAGAAGAAATACATCTTCCATAGTTCATGTGAAACATCAATAGTGAGGTCAACAGGAAAGATAAAGTTCTATCATTGGAATTTTGCAGACTATATTAGCTGTTGTTGACATGATAGGCAACTTATAAAATATAGTAAATGAAAACACGTTTGTGAACATGTCATTAATAAGAGGCTATGAATAAAACATTATGAAACAATTTGTGTGGGAATATTAAAAGAAATAGTTAAATAAGTTTGGATGGGCTGACATCTGTAATTATAATGACTCCATTGTCCTTATCTTTTAATTTACATCATCATGATAAAGTCTCTTCACGCTATTCTGAGTTGTCCTGATTAGAATATAAAAAGACTGTAAAACCTTACACTGACATTATTTTTTTAGTGTGGTGAGTTTTCAGCCAATTTATGAGCTGTTTGATAATCGTTCCCTTTGTTGGAATTGTGGAATCGGGACCATGTTTAACATAGATAGTCTGATTACAACTCTGTGAAATAGTTTACTTCAAAATCTTGGTCATTGTTGCACACAGAGGATAGTATACACCAAGCTAACGTTGTTGAGGACTTCGATATTGATACGTTTTGTGATAAATAGATGAGTTGCTTTTGAATTGTTGACAATTGGAAAAATGCACCTGTGGGATTGAACCAGGGACCTGCTGAACTAACTGAACCATAGTCTGCTTTTGAAAAAAATTACAACAGTCACACCATTAAAATTTTTTATAGCACAATATTTGTGACTTCACTGCTGTTTATTGCATTTTTTCTACTATAATTAGAATCATTTTGACTTTGTAAAGCATGAATGCACAATTTAGGGATTTCTTTTTTATTGCTGTTCAGTCAGTCTCATGCGATTTGTATTTTATGCATGTTGTTACCACAATAATGATAAAGTTGGTGGACATGGAGGAGTTTAAATTTTGTGTGTTGTATATATCACAATGTAGACACAGCAGATTTAATTAAAAGGACACAGTCAAGCTTATTTCCTCAAGTCGAGCGTATTTCAGACGTGCCCAAACATGCTTGCGTATCTCATTTTTTTCTTCTTTTTCAAAGTGAAATTATCTTCCAGTAAAAATAATTTCTGTTCTGTTGCGGATCTTCTTTGCATTTCTGACCTGAATTCTTTTGTTTGGCAGCATATACTTGAAAATCTCCTCAAAAGCACAATTTGTACAGAAATGTAGCGATTGTCAGTGCCATAATGTCATTGCCCCTACTTGCTCATAAGAATCCCACAAGTCACCTGCCAGAGGACAAACACACTTTCAGCTGGTTGAAATGCCTTTGGATCGAGTACACTGAGCAGATGCCTCCACCCATCACAAATTAAAAAAGTTTGAAATGAATCCATTTGATACTTCCGATTCCCACAAGGTAAACTGGTTCACTTGAGGACATTTTGCCCCTCCCACTACCACCTACAATCCTCAGATAGTCAGGCTTAGACACATCCAAACATCAGATAAACATTTTATCTGTCAAAGAAGACACCAGCCAGAAGACAAAGGTTTCTCACATCAATCCGCTTGCAGCTCGCCTTCTTGTGGGGATGGCATATCAAAGAACACATCGTATCGAGACAGGGAAAACTCTGAGGGTTCTCCATGTTGTTGGCACTTCTTTGAAAGTGGACCTGCACAGGTAAGATCAATTCAGAGACATTGCAAGAACTTAGACACAAGTCGCTCTGCTCAATCCGAAAAGAATGCGTGTAAATCTCTTAATGTTATAGCAATGGGGCTATTATGAGAGGAAACAACGTTTTCTGTGTTCATCTGAAAATCAATGTGTGCGAATGCATGCGTGTGCGTGTGTACCTGTACTGCATTTTTAAACTATTTATATTTTATTAATCCCTCTGGACAGATTCCTTTTTTCCTCCCGCATAAACCCATCCGGAGGATGCGGAGGTGCAGCCACATTACAGCCCTTCAGGGAGCCGATTGGGGTTAAAGGTGTTGCTCAGGGACCAACAGTTGAGACACGTCAGCTCTGGGATTCACACCAAAGTCTGCTTCGCTAACCTCTTGGCCACCATTGCCCCAATACAATCAAATAAGAGTTCTTCTCTGCGAATATTGCATTTATGAATCTGAAATTTGGCCAGTTGGACCATCAAATCCATTAAGTTCATTGTTTAGATTTTTATCATTGTTTTACCTTATTTCAGTGTAGTTTCCAATAACATAACAAAATATTCCTATCAGCTCTTGAAATGTGCTGCAATAAGGACTCACAGCCTGATGGGACGGGTCTTTAACTCAGGACAAATAAAATGTGAGTTTGGAACAAATCAGGTGTCAAAGGAGAAGAGTAGTAAAATTCATTGAAGACAGTTCACAGGACATTAATCACACACACACACACCCACACACACACACAATGTATCGCACACAAATATGACCGCTCATAAGTAAATTCACTGCGCATGCGCATACCTAATTATATGAAATTACAATACAGACGTATTTGCCACGTGTGGTTTCTACGAAAATTACAAACTACTCAGTGAAGTGAGTGATATAGATATACAGTATTGGTGTTTTCCTCTGATTGCTCTAAATTTGAATGAGGTTCTAAAAGAAAGGAATGAGGAAACAAGCCGTGGGTTCCCTGCGTGCGTGCGCGTGTCGGGGCAGGGCTGGCCACAGACTGTCCAATCACCGGACCGAGGCTCAAGCCTTCTGTTCTGCCTGTATTTACCTGCAGCCTCCATAATCACTTTTTGTCGCCAGCCTGTTACAAACTCTGTGTGCGTGTCCACGTCCTGGTCATCGAGCAGTAGCAGGAGTTTTCATTGTTCATCTCTAATAATAGTCCCACAGCCTGCGGGAGGACTGCAGCCATGGCTCACCTCAGGACGCTCAGAGTAGATTATAATAGAATTACACGCGTGTTATACGTGGTGGGCTCGGAATGTACCGTAAACCTGGACAGGTAAGCTCCTGAAAAACCCTCAATTATTCCCAATGTGCAGGTAGGGTTGGTTTGCTATTGTGGATGAGAAATTTGCACACTGTGTATTAAAAAAAACAAAAACAAACATAAAATATGCAACCTATCATGCTTTCATTTGTTTTGTTACATCAGAATCCCTTGAGCAGGGAATGTTCAGAAGTTACTTTATTTGTAAAACATACAGTTGGTGCTCATCATTACTGCAGCCAAAGGATACAGCTCAGAATGTTTATTGTGCCTATTAGTTGTGAACAGTTTTGTAAAGGTTTTAGCTGCATTTTGTGTTGGAATCAGTGGACAATGTAGTTCGTATTCTACATTTAAAACCTTTTTCTAATGCTCTCTGTGCTTTATTCATGTCACGTGGAATCAGGGTGAACTTTAGACGCTGCATTCAGAATTGACAGTAATTTGAGCTGATGTTCCGGAGGCAGGGTGGGGTTGGCTCTCCTGTTCCCAAATGCCTGTTAAAATTAGATTCAAGTTAAATAAAGATCATCTATAGAAGTTAAAAAAAAAAAAAAAGCTGATTGACTATTCTTTAACGTTTATGTCAATAAAGTATTGTTGCTAAATCATTGGCAAATGTCACATGAAATGAACTGACATAGGATGAGAGAATCCTTTTGTTAACCCCACAGTGTGTCACTTGTTTACGGATCCTGGTGGTGGCACAGCTCACAGCCTTTTGTGTTGAATTAGAGACAACCAACAGAGCTTTGTTGTTACAGTCAACAGGAGAACCGTTGTTTTTCCCAAATGAAACGCATACTAGGTGTTTTGCCAAATGCCAGCCCACACTACACAGAGTGGGAGACTGGCACATGTCCAAATCCCCCCAGGGACCTCTGATGGTTTTTTTAAGATTATAAAACAACACAATTCTGATCTCATATAAAGGAACCTTTATCAGGAACCGCAGAGTAAGGCATCTCCTAACACACACTGCAGTGAGGAAAGGATCAATTGCGGGGTTGCAGTGACAAATAGCAAACCACAGATATGGACTTGAAGGAATAACACACATTGAATGCCCCGGCGAGTTTAGAAGCTGGTCTCACTGCTTGAGGGTCATTTCTCCAAATGTGTGATATAACATCACTGAGAAATAGCTGACACATTGCAAATTTGTGATGGAGTGGGTGGTATAATATGGCTTTATCAGAAGTCTTGCCCTGAGGTAAAATACAGACACGCCCTGAGCTCTCACTGAGCGCATGAAACGCTTCAGTGGGTAAGAGCATACAGGTTCAAGAACTTTTCTTTTTTAAAAGATAAATACACTGTTTTCATTTTGGTTGTTCCTAATGCAATTTTAAGTATGATTTTTATCTCTACTTCTGTTAGATCGTGTAAGCCTGTGGCTTGCCTGTACCTGTCCTCGCTTGTCCTCGCTTGCCCATAAACAGAAATGTGCCCTCACACAGGAAGTGTGTTTACTACAGGATGACATTTATCATTTGTTTGCCCTGTTCTCAGGAGTGCTCCTCCCAGCTCAAAGTTCTTCTCTGTGAAGCACACTGACGATGTTCAGTACACCATCAACCCCCCACCCAGTGAGGGAGACCACCTCTCCCCCATCCCTCTCAATGACAACACCGTCCTCCTCATCAGTATGAAGAAGGCCAGTAAAGAAGAAAATGACAACAAGGTAAAGAGAAGTGCCGTGCGAGTTAGTAAAATGACCACTTGATGACAGTTAATAATAAATAAGTCTTAATGCCATAAGGCCTGCGTTAATGATAATATAGTTGTGTTGTAGTCACACATTAGCTGCTTGTTA
This sequence comes from Lipophrys pholis, assembly GCF_963383615.2. NCBI lineage: Eukaryota > Metazoa > Chordata > Actinopteri > Blenniiformes > Blenniidae > Lipophrys > Lipophrys pholis. The sequence goes on along the minus strand of NC_137637.1, from coordinate 29,033,106 downwards.
GCAGTGTGGGTGTCTAATGTCTTATGTAATGATTGACTTAATCTGATATAACATAATTTAGCTTACAGAAGATGCTGTATAAACTGGTGGGGAAAAAACGGGTTCATTAACTCATGCCAATGAGAAAGAAGCAGCAACGAGGCAGATGAGTTGAACTACCAACATGCAGACAGCACCGGGCATATTTTTTTTTTTTTTTGAAAATAAATACAATTTTCTTTAGGGCTGCTAATGCAGAAGCCACAGTTTAGTTTTTTTAAATAAATATTTTACAGTTTTTTATGCTGCTGCGAGGAGGAGTTTAGGAATACTGAGCCTTTCTTTTTCCAGTGACCAGGAGTTTAGTGTAATAGTCAAGACAACAGTCGGCTCATGCTAAATAAAGCGAACTGTTTGCTTGTCAGCAGAATAGAATAGAATGGAATAGAAATACTTTTTTAATCTCAGAGGGAAGTTCTTGAACAGTGGGCAGTGAAAAAATGATGCTTCCTCACCACAGTAATCTTTAGTTAATAGTGAAAGATTTGAACGATCTGAAGAGAAACAAGTTTTCTGGAAAATAAGTGACAGAAGCTCTCGTTCAACAGTAAGAAATAAAAAGCTTCATGAAACTCATTATTTTTCCAGTGTTACAAATGTCCTTTTTGTAATCAGTGTGGTGTCTTTAAAATCATGTTTTACTATTTGGTAGTCTCCAACACAACCCTCACAAAAACAACCCACCACTTACTTAAATGATAAAATTGAAAATTCAAATGGTAAATTGTTGAGATAAAGTACATCAAATAATTAAAACTGATTCCCAACATTGGTGAGAAGCTTTGTTAAAAACGCGAAAGTCAGACATCAGGAAGTCAACCTTCTTGGTACCACTGTTTCTGGAGAAATAAACAGGAGAAATTCAACAGGTATAACAAATTACATTAAAGGTCACGATTCAGCTTCATAGGAAAGAGACTCAATCAGGAAAAACAGGATTTAGTCAGAAGAATTCCTAATGAGTACCTGCTAAGGCTGCACTCTCCCTTGATCTCTGACAAGACACGTGGCCCAACACGCAATCCCTGCAGCGTTTTTTTCCACAATATCTCATGATAATTGATTTATGGGTGTTCAAACAGGAGTAATTTAGTTTGTTTGTTGAACAATACTCAATGACCTTTTCTGCTTGGTATATGACTCATAAATGTAGCATTTCGTTTCACAGCTCTCTCAAAGATTGTAATATTACAAGCCATGTAGGATATGTATACTTTCTTCACATTAACGATTTGCTCTTGCTGTCTAAAAGCTGTCTGTGCGGTACTATGGGAAGGAAAAAGAAGTCTTGGGGAATGCAGTTCTGCACCTGACAGCTGTCGGTAAGTTCTGTCTCACCAAAACCACAAGCACAATCAGTTCATCTCTTATCATACAATCAGTACAATACATAAATGGGGTGTTATTTATACGACTGTGGCTCAGTCCACAGGGTAAGTTGTCTTTCAGTCACATGGTTGCAAGTTGAATCCATCATCTCGCTCTGTATGTATGTATGTTGAAAGTGTCATTGAGCAAGATGCCAACCGAGGTTGAGTGCCTTCAAATCCTCAGCCATCATTGGTTTGTATGTAAAGAACTGTGGGACTGCTGAAGCAGTGAAAAAGCACTATATAAGTGAAACTCATTTACCATTTCCACCTTAACACGTACAAAACATGGTGACTGTGATTAGTAAATGGTGGTGTTGTCCTGAGCCGGGAATAATGTGGCCATCTTTGATGAACATGACGTGCTCCTCACACAGAGATCTCTCTGGATGTGGACGCGGACAGAGATGGCACTGTGGAGGAAAACAACCCAAATAAGGTAATCTCAAAGAGATGTTTTCATTCTTTTATTTTATTAAGTAATATTCAATGTGCAACACATGAAAAGGTTTTTGGATAAAACCTTTTGTTTTCACATTCACTAGTTTTAATTGTAAACATGTAATCTCGCCTGCTTCAATGGAATTTCCTGGTTCAAGTTGCAACACAAAGAAAGTAGCTTAAATATTCTCTGGTGACTTGTCAGTGCAATGCAGTTTGATTGTTTGCAAATCTATAAGGGCCGCTGGAAATGGGGTCCTGATGGGCATGGAGCCATCATTTTGGTCAACTGTGACTCAGAGAGAAAGCGGCATAAACTAGACCTTGAACGGAACTTCGTCGACAAAGAGTCCGGTAAAACTGAGCTCTGCAATTATCATTTCTTCTCTTCATGCTTTCTCTCATTTATTTCCTTGGTTCTGCGACTGTTTGTTCCATCTGCAATCGAAATTTATATTCCAATTATAACAAGATGCAACCGAGCCATGTTTGTTTTTTCTTTTTTTTTATGTGTCTGCATTCCAGCACTTTGTTGACTATCATTGTTTTTAGTGGTTGGAAGTTCTCCATCTGACGGGCCAATAGCCTGACCTCCAGAACATGAGTGCACAATGGACGATCATTTGTTGTTCAGTTAGTCGTTTGTGATATGCACATTGTCTATGTTGATACCATAATCATAATAATTTTGCTGTATTGCTTGCAGCTCTTGAAGTTTTGACACTCCTGCATGTTTGGAGAACTAATCGATAAAGTAACACTCTTAAAAGAATACAGTGAACAGCTTGCAGCAGAATTAACAATTAAAGGCAAAAGAAGTGTATTTATCTATATGTATGTATAAAGAGATGAATAACATTACTGCCAGATGAAAGAAACACTCTGCTTTAAAATCAAACAGTACTACAGAAGTCTTTGTAATGTCTAGGTCTCAGGCTTTATTTTAAAGGCCAGATAAAACAATATCTGTGGAATGTTTGACTTCTGTAAATAATCCCATTACATCCCCACTCCAGCTTCTAATTTGAAAAAAAAAAAGAATAGCAACGATATATGTTAGGTTGTCTGGTGTCGGGAAGTGCCGTTGGTATAGTTGATCAAATATAGGACCTTTGCAGGACATCTAGATGGATTTTGTGCTTTTCAGAATTGCCACATGAAGCAAAAAAAAAAAAAAAAATAATATTTCCAACTCTATGCCTGAATTACATCTACAACTAAATTTACATTCACGTGAAAACACTGACATGACTCTCTGTGGTTGTACAGATCTGAAGGACATGACTAAGATGGTGCTGCGGACCAAAGGACCTCCCGACCTGCCAGAAGGCTACAAACTCACCATGCACATCTCTCAGGGAGACGCAGAAAGCATTCGAGTCTACAGCTATGTAGATGAAACAGGGGGAAGCTTCTGTGAGTAAAGACGAGCCCGGGATGATGTAATCTGAATGTAATAAAGTTGTTTTTTTGCGAGACAGTCTTACATTGGCATTTGAAAACTCACATATATTTTTGTAATACTACAGGGCAAGTATTTAAATCTTGGGTATCTTGTTATTGCTTTCTTCCAAAGAGTCTTTGTTTTAGAGTTAAACAATGTGAGTGGGGTTCGTCTGCTGTAATGAATCACACATGTAATTTCAGGGTGCTTAAAAAAAATAAATAAAAAAAAGTTTGGTATCGTAGAACAAACCAAACAAGCTGACCAAGACCCTTTGAGGAGTAAGTCAGAAAGTGCTTTCAAAAATAACTTCAGTGCTGTGTAATTGAAGTACAAACACAGCAAAGATCAAGGATGTGTGAATGGACAAACATTGGATGTGGCAAGCATCAAAATGTCAGAAGCAAGCTGTAGAGAGGAAATGTTTGAAATGAGTTTTTTTACTGCCCTGACTTTGTGTATTCACAAGCACTCAAATGGTGGAAATACCATCTCAGTAATCCCACACGTGTATTTGGTTCAGGTGGCAGCATGTTTGTGCATGTTCGAACAGTTTTGTTGGTTTGATGGTGTAGAATACGAAACAAAAACTGCTCAAACGCTTTTTTTCTTTTCCTTTTGCTTTGGTTTCAACCAGACAACAAGTGTCCACTGTTGCTAGACGTTGGCTGTCTGTCTGAGGAAGTGCAGTTCCCTGGGGGTACAGCAGAGAGCAAATTCTACGTGGAGGGTCTCAGGTTTCCTGACAAAGACTTTGACGGGCTCGTCACCATCAATCTCAGCCTTTTAGAGCCCATCGGATCCGTAAGACATGAGTCAAGAATTTAACTCGTCTTTATATTCACATCTGTATTATATTCAGTTCTTTTCAACTATTTCATGTCGATTTTATTTTTTGTAAATCACCATTTGTGAGTTAAAACACCTACAAATTCTGATGTTTCTTCACTTATCTGTTTAGTAGACGATTGTATGAAAATAGCATGCAAGTGTTACCACTCGTCTCGTCACAGGGTATTCCTGAGACGCCCATTTTCACAGACAAGGTTGTGCTCAGAGTCGCACCATGGATCATGACGCCCAACACCCTGCAGCCCATAGAGGTGTTTGTCTGTAGGTAAGAGCAGATTGATAAATATTACAGATGAGACGATCCAAGATTCATAGAGTGCTCTAAATTCCTCTTAACTAATCAACACCTGCGATGGTGGGTTTATACTTATTCATATATTAGCCTACTTTAGATCTCACCATCTTTTTCAGTGCTTTGTGATTTATAGAATTAGACACAGAAGTACCCCCCCCAACTTACTTTGATTAAGTATTGGAATGTTTTTAAATGCATATTCTTTGTTTGAACTGAAATATTGTGTTGATATTGCTATAGTTTTTCAAAATACTTGACAGAGGAATTAAAAAAAATAAATAAAAAAATGTTTGTTGTTTCCGCAGTACTTCAGATAATCGTACATTTCTGAACGGAATAAAGTCCTTTGTTGCAAAGAACGGGCACAGGCTAAAGATCTGCCATGAATACATGAACAGAGGAGACCGCTGGATGCAGGTAGGAAAAATAAACATGTATCTCATGCATATTCCAGTTTTTTGCTTTGCTTGTGATCCATATTTAAAGTGATTCTTTATATAGTTTGCCCAAAAAAGAAAAAATCACAATCACAGGGAAAAGGACAAAATGAATAAATAAATAAAAAAAAATAAAAAAATCATTTGGCAGTTTTAATGGGTGTTGAAACACTACGGCAGCAGAACTACAACTGAAATCATTTGTGTTTCAGGATGAACTGGAATTCGGTTACATTGACGCACCTCATCACAGGTTTCCCGTCGTTTTGGATTCGCCCAGAGACAGGGGACTCGTGGAATTCCCTTTTGAAAGCCTACTTGTGAGAGACAAAGATTCTTCTTGACGATATGAACTGCTTTTGGCAAAAATAGTAATTTGATGGTTGATCCATCGTGATGTCCGACTTTCCGTGTGTGTCTGCATATGCAATGGGCGAGGTGTAAATATCCTTTTTCTTTTCTTCCCCCGGACTTTGAGAGCACGTACACAAAAAACACACCATAACGTGAACATTTGTTAATAGTGTGCTATGACTTTGGTTTCGACAAAAATTGCGGAAAACTGAAAAAATGTCCAATTCAAAGCCGAAGGGATTTTGGTGAAAAACACAAAAAAAACCAATCATCTTGTCTGTGACGTCATGAGGCTTCGCCATACTTTAAGCTAGTAAATTCATCCGTTCAATAAGCAGGTGTGAAACAGCTTTTTTCCTCTCTTCTATCAATTTTTAACTGTGAGCCTTAGTTTTCTAACATTATAAGCTGTTTTTGCAGTTTAGAATTTCATTTCATTTGAAATTTTTGTCGTTGAATAAATAATATCAATGCGATAAAATATAATGATTTTGTTGAAATGCAACAACTTTATTCAACTTTTTTCATTATACATCCTCAGGGCCCTGACTTTGGGTATGTAACAAGGACGGCTAAGAGGGATGAAGTGAACAGTCTGGACTCATTTGGCAATCTGGAGGTCAGTCCTCCCGTCACTGTGAATGGAAAAAACTACCCCCTGGGCAGAATCATCATCGGTGTGGCCTTCCCTACGTAAGTTTGCAACAGATGAGTTCCTCGCCCACTACCAGTATGAATAATTTATGTCTGACGTGTTTTTAATACGAGTACTACATCCTGTTCCTCGTGGCTGAGCAGCCCTGAAAGAAGCCTCACGACACAAGATTCATTAATACTTAAATGTTTTTCTTCATTCAAGGGCGAGTCAAGGGCGCAACATGACCCAAGTGGTTCAAGACTTCTTGTGGGCTCAGAAAGTTCAGGACCCAATTGCTTTGTTTTCCGATTGGCTCAGCGTTGGCCACGTAGACGAATTCATGACTTTCGTTCCAGCGCCTGACAAAAAGGTAAAATGGATCCCTTACAAAGACACTCAAGTTAAACTGCTCCGCCGAAACAGGATGTGATCGGCCGTTACTGTGAATTGCAGTTACACACATTGTTACACTGTGGTGCCTCGGAGGACATGAGGGTATGAGCGTTATCTTTGGCTCTCGTGCGCTTCTTCACAGGGGTTTAGACTGCTGCTGGCCAGCCCAGATGCAGGCTACAAACTATTTAAATCCCTCCAAAACCAGGGCCATGGAACAGCCCTATTGTTTGATGGTAGGCCTGCAGAAATATATCTGGGAATAAATAAATGAAGTGTAAACATACATTCTCAACCCTCTCCCTCTTTCTGAAAGGAGTGGAAAATGAAAAACCAATACCAGTGGATGACATACTTAAAGATGAAGACCTCCAAGACGACAATAACTACGTGCAGGTGAGTGAGACAGTAAGATTAGACTCAAGTCTCCTAAGAAGGATGACAAACTACTTCAATCTGTGGAAATCCAAAACACAGCCTTCATTTTAGATAAAGAGTCAACACTGTGCTGCTGCCACAGTTTACACTAAATGACAGGGCTTTCCTCCAGGTTTTGGAAGCCGTCTGCGGGGATCTGCTTTTATTCACCCACACATTATTATCAAAAGGCCAACTGGTGCTGGCTGATAAGGTCTGGTACACTGTCGGCATTTCAGTTCATACCAAAGTTTAACTCGTCTGATGTTTACATATCGTTACTATTATTGTGCTGCTGTGACGTGGTTCAGTACTGTGTTGGTCAGAATCACTGCTTTACTGAAGTTCAGACAAAGAGAAATTAGAGAAAGAAGCACTATAATTTACTTGTTCGGCTTGGATGCTCGGCATTTTCAAACGATGACAGTGAGTGGACGCAATGACAAAACAGTTGACATAAACTAACAAATAAGGAGAGAGGTTTGATTCAGGTAAGCTTCCTTATCCAGGTGTTACTGTCTGAAATTAATACCTCACCTTAAAAAATGACAAATACTGTAGTCTAAAAGTGGATGTTTTTTTCCACTGATCGATGCACTTTTAACACAAGCGATACCTTGTCTCCTCTGACTGCCAACTAGTTTTCACACACACTCTGGTTCAGTGGTCAGAGGGCAGCAGATCGTTTCACAAACTGTTGCTGCTCCTTGATGTTTGCGCTTTACATTGTCGCCGCGGGTAACGAGACGGCCTCCTGTGAAGAAGACGATCCTGAATGTCACCGAGCTCTGTGATATTCCTCACGTGGAAAGGTTCCGTCAACAGCAAATTTACAACCAGCCAGCAGAATCTGTGCTCAACAATGTGCCCTAATTTAGGGATATTACTGCGAATTTAGACAAATGCGACCGGTTGAATTTAAGGATGTGGACCGACAACTGAAGTTTAATGCACAGTAATGTAGAGCAACGTAATGTAATGTAATGCATATCATGCTTTCTTATTGCCTACTCGATGCCAGAGCTGCATCGACTGGAACAGGGATGTGCTGAAGAGAGAGTTAGGATTGGATGAAGGTGACATCATTGACCTGCCAATCCTTTTCAAGCTGGACAAAGAAAGCGAAGTCAGAGCAGTGGCTTTCTACCCCGACTTGGTGAGTTCAGAAAGTTTTGCGTATTTTTCAGTGGTTTTTCTTTTTTTTATTTCGGTGGACAGAAACAAGAGGAGCTCATGGCACTACTGCTTGTCACATCTGTTTCCAGGTTAACATGCTCGTCTTGGGGAAAAGCCTCGGAATTCCGAAGCCCTTCGGTCCCAAAGTAAACGGACGCTGTGCCCTGGAGGCTGAGATGTGTTCCCTGTTGGAGCCTCTGGGCCTCAGCTGCACATTCATCGATAACTTTGCATCCTATCACCAGCTGCTGGGAGAGGTGCACTGTGGGTCCAACGTCCGCAGGAAACCGTTTGACTACAAGTGGTGGAACATGGAGGTGTAAAATGAAAAGCAGGGCGGAAAAATGACAAAGTTACAATCCTTAAGACTTCAGTCCCGACTGGACTGTGCGACGGAGGGGAAACACTGTCACAATGTTGTCAGGTGAATTAGTTCATATTGATTTAAACAATGATTTCGATAATTGAATTGATCTGATTTAATGCTGTGTGCAAAAATATGTTTTACATGTCACAGAGGCTCTGACAGGTGTTACTTGCTACGAGGGGAGTGTGGAAGTTAATGTGAAGCACCTGCATATATTTATGTTTTTATCCCAGAAAATGTGTTCATTACCACAATGTTGAAGATCAAAATTCTAATGAGAAAGAAGTTGTTCTTCACAAAGCCCTATCTTATCAAATCAGAGTTTTTCATCTGTAATTTGTAGCGTCACCTTTGACATGCTTTAAACAGAGTAATCCGTCAGGTGAAATGACATCGATATCGTGAAAAACTATCAGAAGTCTGATTGAAGACATTTTAAGGATTATAACTTTGAATTGGTGAATGTGGGAGGTGGTATTCATGCACCGGAGTGTAGTACAAAACAATAACACTTCTACATCATCTTCAATCACGCATTAGCTTTTCTAACAAACCACATTGGGATACTATCTGTGCCTCATTGTCATGCCGAAGTACCTACACCACCACAATATAAACGATCACAAAGACTGATCTACTGTATGCATTTTCATCTTTATTAAACATTTTGTTTTGACTTCATTTACCAAAAGAATGTAAAGCAATATTTACAAACAAGTCTTTGAACGAGGGCTTTAAGCAAACTGTCGACAAGAACAGAAATACAATCATTTGAATCAAGCACATTGAAAATCCACTCTCAATGTTGTTGTGGCCGTGAGCCACTGGCATACAGTGCAAGCACAGATAAATGAACGTTAACACATACTGATGTGTTATGATAGTACAGAGCCACAAGAGGGCAGACTTCATCTACTGAACTTGGAATGTTCACTGTTCAGAGGAAAGGAATTTTGGAGCGGTTTCTTTCATGTATCTGTTCAAAAGGCTATAACACAAATGTGCTATCATTACCAAGACGCATTCTGCATTATTTTATTTTATTTTTTAATTTGATGGCATTCTCAGTGTGGCTTGTAGCTATCGACAGCTTAATCAATGTGGGAAATAGGAAATTCTGCATTTGGTCCAATGTCTTAAACCTTCTGTACTTTGAAATTATAAATGCTATCTTGATAAACAGACAATAAAGGCCTGCTTCAGTTACACCAGTGTAATCATAATCATTTTGTTCCTTCATAACAAACTAAAGACAAATAAAAGGTTCACTTCACTGTGGTGAGGAATCAACACAGCGTCATCATTCTCTGGGAGCAGATGCGTACAAATATATCAATTTCTGCTTAGTTTTACATTCAAGCCATCGGGCAACACAGTGCCTTTAAATATGACCTTCCTTCAAAGCAGCTCATGTGACGTAATCATAAAGGCAACTTCAAGACGAGTCACAGTGTAATTCATTTCCAGCAGACGAACCGGGTTTTTCCAAAAAGGTCAGCATTTCGGAGTAACTCTAAAACGTAGTGCTTAGGTCACGTACATATATTACACTTTACAAATAAAGTAGGAAAACGGTGGCATTTGGCTCTATCAGCAATGTGCATCTGGAGATGTTGGCTGGTTTTCAGTAAAACACAAATCACAGGGACAACACCTCTATGTCAAGCATGGTGTAAAGTGTACAGAGGAGAGGATTTTGGCAAGCAGATTTACGCCATGCACAGTACCATTGTAGACACACCCGTACAGAGACATCAACACGCGGGGTGTGACGAGGAGCATTTGACAGAGCGGGACCTTAAAATGTGGATTGGTGATGCACGTTGCTGGTTGGAGCGTAGGACTAACACTCTACATTTCTGCTAGAATAGTTCTCACTGCTTTACTACAGGCTGACTGTGGCACCATTTCTAAACAGGAAATGTCTCGCTTCACAACATGACAAGAGCGATTGATGTTTCTACGGCCACCAACAAACAACAGCATCGTAAAAGTACCTTTGATTGAAACGTGACAGATTTGCCCCTGTTGTTGTAAAACACAACAAATATATACCGCAGAATACTCGGAAAAGAAGACTGACATCAAGAAAACACAAAATGTGGCCAGAAACAACGGCCACACGTACACCGGGTACACCCAAGTTCAACTCATGTACAACATCACAGTGGGAAGTGGGTTTGACGTTAAAAAGAAAACGTTCTCTGTAGTGCATCTCTTCACAAGCACAAAGCTGTTTGCTTCCTTTTTGCTTCTTTTCAGCCACGAGATAAAAACCCTCATCCAAGTCCTGATCTCTGAAGGACACACTACCTTTGTTTACAGTAAACATCAGGTTACAGGGCCTTACTGGCCTGTAGAACGACTGGAGTTACTGAGCTGAACCAGCTGGGCCGGATGCCTCTCAGTTGAGATGCTGCATGGCTGTGGGAAATTTTTTTTTCCTTCACCTTGAGCGCTCGGGGGGTTTCCACAAAGAGAGAGACTGAAGGAAATAGGTTGGTACATGTCCATGGTGCTGAGCGGCTGTCATGACAGGCGAGCCGAAACTTACAAAGGAAGATCAGTCCGTCTCCCGACCGAGCTTTTAACTGCGCTCCTTTTCTACATCACCGGTGGCGTTCACATGCCCTTGGCAACTTTTCCGGCCAAACATGCCTCTTGTGGAAATGCTGTGACAAAGTGAGAGAAATGATACAAGATTCATAAGGACAAGGAGCCGAGGCAGGCGTAGAAAAATTATGACTTAAAGTCTCACCTGAAAATGGACGATGTGGTGATCGGAGGAAAGTAGTTAACAGTTCTATATGAGGATGAAATACAATGATGATAAGTAAAGCCACAATTATCCTGTTAATATTACAAGATTCCACAAATATAGATGCACAAAAAAACATTTATGTCATGATGTTTTGTACAAAAAGGCAATTTCAATGTTAAAGGAGACCTTCGGTTAAACTAAACACAGTTGTTTTATTTATGTCTTTAGTTAGACATGAAATAATTCTTCAAATAACAAAATATTGAGAGATTAAAAAAAAAAGAAAATGCTGGAAATTAGAATATTAGCATTGTTGCTGTGAACTTATTCATGTTAATATACAATCAAGTATAAAGTGACTCCAGCACTTCGAAACTCGTCGACGAACATGCAGAGACGCGGCACTCATTACTGAACTGTTGGTGAATACTGCATACATTACTGCATTACATATGTAATTTGAAAATACCCTGTCGTGCAAAGTTTAAAACAAGCTGTGTATGTTTAGATATGTTACGACAAAAATGAGCAAAACTCATTTGACACAAGTGTATAAACTGTGTAAAAGTGAAATGTAGTGAGTTTACCTTTAATTGTGCATATCCGAATAAATATATTCAGTAGAAGCAGTTTTTTGAGTGTGTATCATGTATACATGCACAAACCCTGCTAATATTACTATAATATGATGATCTTAGATAAATTTATATTACAATTATTTGAACAGCCTTTTGGCCATATATTGAAATGACATCATTTACATTTCCTCATGCTACACCTAATTAAACTTTTACTGTTTAAATCTTACACTTTGTAAGACAACGTGACATTTATACTACTTCCACAGAAGTTTTTAATTCGAACCTCCTTCAGTTTCTTCCAGTTGTTAAAACACAAAATCAGTTCTTCTACACTGAGAAGTGACGTAAAGCAAGGCAGAGGAGGGTGAGTTCGAAAGAGGTGGAGATATTGGAGAATGCGTTTCAATGACTGTGCACAGTAATATTCCCTTTTAAAATGTTTTTTCTGCAATAGTGCTGAAGGTACAATGCAGATTATTTTGCATACAATCATTTCTTTGCTTTTAATTGTGCCTAACACCAGGACCAAGACCCACGGGGAGGCTGCATTCAGCTCCTATGGCCCCCCGTCTGTGGAACAGGCTTCCGGGGAGCCTCAGGGCTGCAGAGACCGTTGAGGTTTTTAAAAAAAGGTTAAAAACTCACCTTTTTAACTGATTTTTATATATGTGTATATGTATATATATTTATTGATCTACTTTTATCTATTTATCTACTTTTATTAGGTTGTTAAGTGAATCTTTTATCTCCAGTGATTCCTGTCAGGGGTCGCTACACTGGTGGTGTCCACGTTCCCCACTGGTGGGGCGTTCCCTTGGTTCCCCCCGTCCCGGGCACCTGGTTGGTCCCCCACATATGTTGTGATACTTGCCGGTCTGCCCGGGCTGGGGGGAATCTGTGGGGCAGCGCCCCCTGTGGTTAGAAGCTGTGCCACTCCCAATGTGGACGGCCAACAAATGTGGCCCTTTCCTCACATTAAGTCCTCAGTGCCCTGCCATGTCTCCATACCACGAGGCATGTCTGCATGTGCGTATGTGTGTGTGTGAGTGAGTTCATTTTATCTATTGTATCTTTGCACTGTTTTTAAATCATGTGTACAAAAAGTGCTATACAAATAAAGCTGATTGATTGATTGATAACGCATTTCCATTAAACATTTTCTGTTTCAACAAATGTGTTTTAGATACTTGGAAATACCGGAATAGGAAAGTATCTCACTGGAACGTTGTTTTAGAAAGACATACGTCAACGCCCCCATCTGTTAGCTGTTAAAACATCTAAAACAAAATCAGTAATCAATGTAGAGAATGTAATGGCTCATGTTAACCACTTTGTCTCACCGATGAGAACTTGTCCTCCTGCTGGGGACGCTCCGTCTTAGGCCGGTTGTCTGTCCCCTTTGGCTCCGATGTCTTCACTCCGTCTGGCTGCTGCTGAAGACGAGAAGCTGCTGGGAGGAAGGGGACAGATGTGTGGCTGTCACACTTAATAAAGTCAAGCTCATAATGCTTCCAGCTGTTCTGGCAGGAAAAAAAAAAAGAAAAAAAAAGAAGAATATCCCAGCATGCAAAAGATTAATGTTTCACAGTGATCCATTAGTGTGCTGCAGCATGGCAGATGTCTGAGAATCACAGATAAGTTTGTGGCTTTATACATTTCCGGCGTTGTAAACTTCAGTCATTGAAGGAGAGTTTGCCAAGTTGCACAGACTGCGCCTTCTGTCGCTGCTGCTGAGGAAAGTTCAGCATTGAAAGGTGCTCTCACATTAATTGCTCAGAATTTTGACATTGATATTCTTACTTTTTGTCCCATATAGAGCTTCCCCAGATGCTGTTGGATCTCAGAAAACACAACATTTTGGAAACATGCCAGTTTCTTGCTGCTTTAATAATCCTTCAGGCTGTCATTGGCCCAGAAATATGACACCTCTTGCACTCACCTGGAAAACTTCCTTGGCTGGTACTGCACGCGCTGTCCTCCACCCCAGAGCTGTACACAAACGAGTCTTTTTTGACTGGCGTGACACAAGATAAGCTTTCCTGGAAGAAGGATACAGGAAGTTTAGAGTACTGTCCCTGCAAAACAGGAAAAATATTCCTGACAAACAGCTTCATACCACGACCAATTTGTTTTGCATGGAAAATAAAATTAAATAAATAAAAAATCAATAAATACATATATGTCTATGACAGTGCAACACATTTTTAACCAGTCATGATTGATTTATGTTAAAAAACCATCAAGACTTCTCAGTCTTTGCTTCAATTTGTTAAGATAGATGCATACAACAAATTTACCACCGGCCACTGGTGCAGCTCACTTGTTTGAAGGTGTGGCAATCGTGAATGCACTCCAATAATAGCTCTACTCACCATTCCAGTTTCGTACTCCTCTTCAGCGTCGTGTTCCTCCACAACGCTGGCGAAGCTGCTGGCGTTGGAGGAGGACCGGGACAGGTCCTGAGCCTCGGGGATAGATGGCGCTCTGCAACACATGGACAAACTACAGATCTGGGTCACTCTGCACTACAACGTCTAAAGTTGCGAAACGTACCTGCATGCATTACTAAAGCAGAAGCACATATACTTGCATCAAGTATCGGTTCAACTTATTAACTTGAATAAAAGTTAATGAAAATTAAAGGTTCAACTTGTAAATGCACATTCTGTAGGCACACATGAGCTTAAACATTATGACTGCTGTTACTGTAATATTACGTTTGTCGGCATATACCCTTAGTAATCTCATAATTTATGATTCAACTTGTATTACAACTATATGTCAGACACAAATCTATTATGGCTCCACTTTAAATAAAACACTGAGCTCCGACTGAAACTTTCATATTGGAAGAATGTTTTTCAGACGGAAACCAACATTCTTGTATCTTGATTACTCTTCAATTCATTTAATGTCATTTCAGCTTCTGCACCTTCAGTTTTGATGAAAGTCAGCTGCTCTGACACTTTCACTGCAATGAGTCAACATCTGAAAGAATTGATACAAGTAACAAGCCAGATTTAACAATGCAGGCAAGAGAAAGTACAAATATTTGTGTTCAATGTTGAGAAAGACAAAAAAGTCACAAAAAATGATGGAAAAATGAAGTACCTGAAAAAAAATCAACTTCAACATTGAAAAGAAGGAAAACGTGAGTTTAAATTTTTGATAAAAAAAAGAAAAAAAAAGAAAGAAAGGGTAAAACAAATCTACATTTAGATGGATGTTAAAAAAAAATAACGGCGCAAATCCCTTCCCACACAGGGAATTAACCAGAACAAGTAACCCAAGACTGTAATAACAATGAAACTAATACAATAAAACTTTAGGAACAAAGATGTCAAGATGCTTTAAATACCTTTGAAAATACAAGACTGTTAAAGCAAACGAGGTAAGGACACAAACAACAAAGCGCTCCGCGTGAATATGACACCAACATGAACCGATCCGCGAAAATAATCACCTGTTCTTTGTGGCAGGGAATTCGGGAGAACTGTGATTGGAGGAGTTGTCTGACTTGTTCTCTTGTGAGAAGAAGCTGCCGTCTGGCGTCCTCTGGGTGCTGGGTGACACCTCTCGGCTGCAGGACAGGGGAGTCCAAACAGGAAAACAATGAGTCACTACAGACCGTCAACCAACCAACTGCTGACAGTCCTGCTCACAAAAACAAACACACTCCAGTCTTTCCTCAAATAAAATTGAACCTTGTTCCACTTCTGAGTTTCACAAAAGCAAAACATAAAAAAGAGGTCAGTAAGCCCCTTCGCGAATTTGTCTGCTTCACTGTGCACGGTCTAATCGCCGTATTCCTCATTTTAATGTCCTTGCTTCCATCTGCTGCAGCACTGTTCTCTCTGCACTGCCCACTGCCTGTTGAACAGCTCAGCTCCATCCTCTCACCTCCTCTCTTGGACCTCCTGGATGTTCTCGATGCCAATGGCACTACTGCGACGGGAGCTGAAGGGCCCAGACTTTTTCCTGGTCGGGCTTTTCCCTGGAATGATCAGCGACTGACAGCGGGCAGGGAGAGCAAAGTGAGAATCACATCTTGGGGGAGAATATACAGTTCACAGGATTTCCTTTGCATTCTTACATATTTCCACTACTTACACAAAAGGACATTTTCACTCTGAAGGCAAACAGCCGGGAGAATAACAAACTCTAAAATGTCTGGTACATATTTCTAATTTGGGATGCTGTGTGATTCATGCATGTGTGACTGTGTACACAAGTGGGAGTTTGTTTATAATGTACTTTTTCAAAATTTAAAGCTGTTCTTCTACAGTAATAAGTGACAAACAGAAATGTAATATGATGGGAAAAGATTCATGCATGACGCCTGAAACTTTGTTTTAAGAAATGCAAAACAAATTCAACAAAACAAAGCTTTCATTTAAAATCATGTACAAGCAAAGCGTCATTTAAATGACAATACGTTTTACAGGAAGATCTCATTTTATATTGCATCGTTCCTTATTAGCCATAACACAAAAATGCTATATAAATAATTGTTGGAATGATTGAAAAGGCTGTTACCACGAGTTACACGTTACCATTATAAATAAACAATTTAAAACCTGCCAACCTCTCAGAAATGCAGGCGATAAAACACATTTTAAATCTAAAAACAGGGCATCTGTAGTAATAATAATACATTGCATAGATACAATAGCAAAGAAAAGAAACACTTTGTAAACAAGAAGGGAGAATATACATGAACCTCTTCTATTGTTCCTATCCCTATGGCACTGCCTCGGCGTCCATATTTACTGGGACTTTTCCCTGGGACAAGCAATGACTGAGCACATAAGGCAGGGCAGGGGAAGCAGAGAGAAAGAGAGAGGGGGTGATAGATTGAAATAGCAAGAAGGGGAGGGAAAAGAACAAAAAAAAACACATCATAAGATCTCATGCGCACAGCACATAGAGTTTAAACGTAAGGCGAATCACAGCTTAAAAAGGAGCTTGCAGCATGATCTGGTACATAAGACACGATATTGAGGAAATAAAGAGAAGCGTTATAGAGGGAACAAAAAGCAAACTGGCTCCTAACATAGGAGGCGCACACGGCAGGAGGTGGGGTGGCGTCGAGGTAGCACACATGCAGTTTCTGCCCTGAGGGATACAAGCCTGTCAAAGTAATGCATTCAGAAGATGAAGTAAGGGCAAATGAGGACCAACACACTTCGAACAAGTAACTTTGTAGAGAACTTAGTCCTCACAGAAGCGGGGTTAATTTAGTTCAGAGGTTCTGGAAGTGAGGGAGGATGCACTCTTCTCTCGCAGAGCTTAAAGAACATTGTTCCCTAAAGGTTATTGACATGAATTGGTTGAGAAAAAAATAAAAAAATAAAAAATAAAAAAGCATAAATCGTTTCTTACACTTATGATTTACAACAAATGTGATGAATGTGTGTTTTCACGAAATAATTCATTGTTTTATCCTTCACACATTTAGTTCTTACAATGATTTCTTCTCATAAAATGAAGATGAGAAAAATCCCTTCAGGGAAGCTGCATGTCTTTTAGCTTACCAACAACCCCCCAGGGGGGAGGATGCCCCAAAACTTTGAGAGCCGCTGGTTTATTTCAAAAATGTGTGTCGGTGGTCAAATTAAACCCTGCAACAAGCTTTTGAAAAGCTGAAACATAATCAACCCCCGTTTCTGTGTGAGAGAAAACAAGCAGGACAGTGAGCTTCTTTCATTCATGGCTTCTTGGGCCATGCTTCTTCTGGAGCCACACATGCACGAGGCTGCAAGACGGGGGGGAAGGTTGTAACATTGGAAGGACGAAAACAGTCATGACGAAGCACAGCGAGGAGGGAGGGAGGGAGTCTGGGTAGTCATACAGCTACGATATCCAGCTCACTTTTATTGGGCAGAAACACTAAACTGGGGCTCACATACAAATCAATCAACCAGTATCAACGAGACGATCAGAAATATACTTTTCACAATGGACTTCATTTTTCATTATCATCTCAGGAGTTTGATGCTCTGTGAGGCTATCAAGAACAGATGAGAATGAATGAAATGCTGAGTTATGCTGCTGATTTTCCAAACGGGGGGAAAAAAAAAAGATTGTTAACAGGAAAACTATGAATTGTAAGTGGAGAAAATCAGTGAAAGCTATTTTAGTACAAAGCAAGAGTGAATTTAAAATGTCAGGAATGAAAGTGAGTGCTTTGATGTTAGCATATTAATGGAAAGGAAAGTGCTAAAACGTTCCAACAGTAGTAATTTCACTGAAGTGCTGCCTGAGGAGAAAGAACAGGAGTTTCCTGTGTGTCTTGACAACTGTGCAACCCGTCCACTAGTGCCTGGATGCGTGTGTTAGTTTGGCACAACCAAAAATGGGCTACTTACAATCCCTGGGGTTTTGGGGCTCTCTGCGGGATTGTGGGTAAAGCTGCCACTGTGACTAGTAGAGACTGTGTGTGACTTCTTGTTACTGAGGCCCATGGCGTCCATAGACTGGCTTCTGCTGCGGATGACCCGCTACAGAGAGAAATAAGGAGATGCCGTCAGTGGATCCACTGGGATATCGTGTGGAAACGCAACACACTGACCAATATTCCAAAACCTTGCATACTATATGTAAAGCTACAACTAAACTTCTATAAATAAAGTCACTTATTTATGCTTCTAAATAATCCTAGCCTATCATATGTGTTGTGTTTTGTATGCTGAGCATACACAAAAGGATTTGTGCCTTTGCTTTCAAGTATATGCCAAATTAAGTCCATTTTGTGGATTTAAATTTGGCATGATTAAGAGTTTAGCAACATTATACGGCAAATCCTTCCAATACGATCCTTGGTATGTGTTGAATACACATCGAGCTTACGGGATACATGCACTACCTCAGCTGCATTAACACCCGAAGTCGCAAACGATAAGCGTTGAGGGTTTAAACACTTTGAGGCAGTGCAGGTCAGCTGTCATACGCAGGAGGTGGTGCAAAAAATGTGTGGTTTCACAGGCGATCAAAAGAGGGAAGGCTTTGCAGTGAAGGAGGATGTAGGCGTGTATTTTGTCTAGTAACTTGTCATTAAACACAAGAGAGTCTGTTTTTTGTTTGTGTCATGAGACACAGCAGAAACAATTCAGACTGATTAAGACCATTAAGACCCAGCAGGACAGTGTAGTCCATACATCTAGGCAGAGGTATCGACAGAAGGAGTCGCAGACAGAAGGAGATCTTTCCAGATGTGACTGGAGAAGGTGTTAAAGAGAACTGAAAGAAAAACAGTTGGCGTAAAAGAAAAACATTTTTCAGCAAGAGCAAATCGATGCTGAGGTAGTTTATGGAAGTATGAAGGAAAGATGGATCCTTAGAAAGAGCAAAGTCAGAGGGACTGAGCAGAAGGTAGTTATTATGTACCTGAGGGTGCAGCGATAAAGGGAACATATGACAAAAATATAAAAAATTGGTGACTGATGTAGAAAGAGGAGAAGAACAGCAGCAACGGAACGTTGCCCATGAGGACACATAGGGACTGCATCATCGGGCTTCTAATGAGGGGGCCATTAAATCGTTCATCAGGCACACAGCATCACAGTTCCAACTGTCGCGCCTCCGTGGCTGAGCTACGCTCCACCTCTCTAATGGTCATTGATGGAGCACTCTCGGTCAGAGCAATATGCCTTTCATACACAGCAGGACACTCAACAGCTTCAAAACCACGCCATCAACGGAAAACACACCGGGTTCAGCAGTCACATCCAAGTGAAGAAAGCAAATGCCACGGGGCTGTTCCTTTGAGATACTGCTAATTCTCTATGCTTTGGTTTTTTTCTTTTTTTTTCTTTCCATGTGTGAATACCCAGAATCCCAGCCAGGCGACAGGGAAGGGAAGGCATCCTCAAAGTTTCATCATTCATCACCATTCTCTTGTCATGCATGTGGAGTTGCAGATTACCGCTGCGCCTCATCAATATGAGGGATGATGCTGTACCTTAAAGGATTCAAAGAAGCCTCCTCCTCCTCCTCCTCCTCCTCCACCTCCTCCACCACCACCGTTCTCCAGCTTATCTTCGTCTCCACCCAGACCCATCATGGACTGACTGTTGATGTGCAGCTCCTCGTACAGTGTTTCCAAAAGGGCTGACCGCGTTCGCTCCTGACAACCACACCACTGTCAGTATACAGGTTAACCACCACACATTTCAACAGCCAAAAAAAATCTAACCTAATTAAAGTAATAATGGAATTTGAAACCGACGTACATGAGTGACAGTATAAATGTTTGTTTTGCATTGTGGCCGCCATCTGAGAACTGTGTTGCCACTTCTTATCATGAGTACAGCCAGCAGGTTGACGGTCTACGCAAACAGGTGTGTTCTCTGCTATGCACACATGAACATGCACGCGAAAATCGTTCACACCCATGTGTTTGCTCCTGTGTGCACCTCACCTCCAGCTTGGCAAACTTTTCAGCTTTGTAGCACGCATACTCTGCATTGATGAGCTTAGTGAAGAGGAACTCATGAAACTCGGGGCCCTGAGGAACGGAAGGCAAAAAGGAGAAAGGAATTCAGAGCGAGTGAAGGTTTTATGATGTCTGTGTGTAAAGGGGGAGCTGTGTTCATTTATTTTTGTGACCACTGACCTTTTTGAAGATTGCCGGGTCGGGTAGAGCAGGTCCAAAGAAAGGCACATCATCCCTGGCTGTCACGGACACCTGGAAGAGAAAGCATTAAAGCAATACATCTCCTCTGAATGATATCAACTGATGCACATTCATACTATCGAAGGCCACAAAGAAATAACACCAAAGCATGAATAAGAGAATCTAATTAATCTAATTAAAAGGTCAATAGATGCAAAAGTGTCGAACCAACCTTGTAGATGACATTGTCTGTGCATGCATTCTCCACCTGCACCACTACATACGCATGCAGGAAGTTGGACTGGATCATGTCTGGTACAAAGGGTGTGTTTTCCTCTTGGAACACGATGGCTACTATGTCGTTGCCTATGTGCCTCTTCCTCTGCAGCTGGAGAGCAAAGATAAACAACACTAACAACAGTGGAAACAACTGAAATAGCCAGTTTGAGTGTGACAAACACAACCCTGTCACAAAATCACTTCCAGAAGTCAATTGTAGCTTCAGAAATTGAGTGTGGAGAAAAAAAAAAAGTCTCAGCAGAGAGGTGTGAGTATGATCCAAGAGTCCAAACTCTATAAGAAATATATAAATATGTATTTCACTCTCCACTTCAGCTCCTGTAAGAAGAATTTCATGCAAGAAAACATGATATTCATTAGACACATAAATCTATACATTTTTACAATGTATTATATGTCACTTCAGTCTTCTGTCCATTATTTATGATAATATAAAAATCTGAGCCATTATGGAAATAAGTAAAGCTAATTATCAGTAAATGCAGTGCAGTCAGGCAACACGAGGTTTATGCCTTGCAGGTTGGCTCAGTGTTCAATTGCAGAATTTTGTTTTAAAGCCAAAATTCATGAAGCTGCCAAAAGAACACTGAGGCAATTGGAAGACAGAGCATATGATCAGGGATGAAACATTCTTATCCAGAAAATATCTTTATATAACCTAAACAACAACCAGCCAATAGTTGAGAAGACCTTCTTCTGGTTCTGAAAGTTGAATATGTGATCTTACCTCATTGCCTGTAGAGCAGAAAGTTACACAGACCAGATCAAATGAAAGATACAACTGAACACATGTGAACTGGACTTGTTATTTGATCTCATCTCAGCAGTCAACAGTAAATATATTTGCAATGTGAATGGATAAGAGACCAGCAAAGCATATTCATTTCAGTGTTTCCGATCTCTTTTAAGACAGTGTGGCCAAAATCCTACCAGTGCATGTGAGTGCAGGAAATATGCATCAGATTTTCCAACAAATATAGTTTGATGGTAAAGAAAAAATAACTTCAAAAATACTCCCAGTTTAGACAAACCTGGCAAAAAAAAAAAGACACTAACCCTCCCTGTTCCCGCTCAGAAAACACTGTGATTATTGTTCCTCATCACTTTGATTATTTAGCACACCGAGTACGTTGTAAAACCGTGGCTGCTTCACACCCTGCTGACAGGCTTGTTAACTCGTGCTCCTAAAATCACCTCAAGAGTTCACCAGCTGTTTGCACAGTAGAGCAAATATTTACCTGAAGATTGAGACAAGATGATAGAATTTGCATTTCCAGTAGGGGTTTATTTCCTTTACAGCCTCTGTCTGGTAAATCCCGTCTGCTTGCTCACACGAGAACAATCAACCATCATGTTGATGCCCACTGATGCATATTATATACCAAATATTGGAAGCCATCAAATCAGCAACAAGTCAGGTCTCTGTGATACTCGATCAGTGGATTTGTTGTGGAGAAAGACAGTGGGAATCAATGAAACATGGTTAACATGGCAAATTCAGGACAGCCAGAGTGCTGTTGCACGGCCCTCCAGCTTAATAGCCGTCTGCTTTGATATTTACTCACAGAGAACACAGAAACATGACAAACATTGATCCCACTTTTTCCATCCAGTTGAATTGCCAAACCAGAGCCTCACCACAGACGCAAACACACCGAGTCAGCACTGCGCGTGATTGAGACACTTGATGCCAGTTATTGCTATGAAACCTGTCAAATTGGATCATACTCCGTCATATCTGTCAATATAAACGCAGTGCTTCATGAAATACTCTCATGCTATTATATGTGCACCTTGCCTTCGCTTTTTCTCGAGTTCCCCGATGAATCATCTGATGTGGGTGTTGTTTATGTCCTCTGTTTCTCTGCGTGCGTTATCAATATGGACCGTCTGTGCCGGGTTACTGTGGTAACAAAGTTCAAACCGCTCTGAGAGGCAGTGGAGAGCCGCTGAGGACAAATGCAGCTGACTGCAATACGGGATCAAAGACATGAAAGTCCTCAGCTGTAAACCAACAGACGGGCAACTTCAGCAGAAGAAAGGAACGCTGCGGATGTTGGTGAGAGAGATAGGAAATATATGTATTTCTAAAGAACAGGAGAGTGAGTGAGGCCTAACAGCCTCAATGTTAAAAAACGCCTGTTGAAAAACGATTTAAAATGATTTTAGAAAATTACATCATAGTTTAGTATGAGCTCCAAACTCTCTTGTTTGGATAGGAGCATACACTTTTGTTTCTTTACCTTTTCGCTCAGCACAAATAACAAGTGACTATTTCGCTGCTTGATCCTGTGTCATTGAAACCTGGCTAGTTTTTACATCACAGTAACGGTATTTAAAATTCATGTATGACAGTTGCTGCTTTTCTCCATCGCATTCTGAGCAAGTAAAAAATTAGTATATGGACACAATTTAACATAAGAATAAATTAAAAACGTAGGAATATGAGAACCTAAAAGATCAACATGTGGATGATTTCACAAGGCTGCTGCTGCTACACGCTCAAGAAGGAGTCCCAAGGAGATCCTTCAACAAATAAGTTACTATAAGTAGGTCTGTAAAACACAAATTAGCACAATAATAAATCTACCCAGTCCCATCTGAATCAAGATAAAGGCAGGTCACACCCTGGACAGGTCAGAAGTTCATCGCTGGACAAGTAAAAAGAGTTGGCCATGGCCAACTGACCTCAAATCTATGTATGTTTTTTTTTAAACAAAACAAAAATCCATGCACCCACATGGGGAAAAATGCGAAATCCTCAAAGAAATGCAGCATTGGGAGCACATTGATTAATTACTGAAATGTCACTATACCTGCTGCGAGTCTCCTTCTGTGTAAGGCAGTTTGGTGGACACGTGAAACATAATCTCCTTATTATGGAAACCTGTGTAGACGGATTCTGTCCCAGTTTGCCCATGAGTGACATCAAGCCCACCCCGAAAACTAGAAAAGAAAAGGTGACAACAGAAACAGAGGATTTGAGGGCACAAAAGTGAGGAGCAGCCAGGTGATGACAGAATGAGGGGAAAAAGGCAGGAGACAGGAGAGCGGCGCAGAGCAGCGTTAGTGAAACACAGGTGCGTGCTCTCTGAGCCCTCGGTCCGTCCCTGCTCATTTATCATTGAAGGAATGCCAAGGGCACTTCTCCTGCCCACTCCATCACAATGTCAGCCATTCTGCAAATATCAGGACACTCTGAATCGCTTTTTCAGGGATTCATTTTAAGCCAACTCTGATCAATAGCAGAGTGAACGATGGCCTGACAGACGAAAGACGTATGAATGTGAATCGCTGAAAACTGAAAAGTGGCCAAACCCTTTAAAGTCATGGAGCTCGATCTTCCGGCCCAGAATTTCCAGGAATTCAACAAAGGCTGGACTTTCCTCCATGTTCCCGAACAGCTCCTCCTCCGATGTCTGCGAGAAGAAACCGAATGAGGTTTTTTTTTAACGACGAGTGACGCATGGCTTCAAAAGCAAGAATCAGCAGCAGCAGCACCTATGAGGCGCACTCACCTGCCCAAACCTTTGATAAATAACTCCAAACTTGAAGTTGTTGCTGATTACGTGTTCATCAAAGGTGACAATGAGCCGCGATGCCTTTGGACGAAAGCACAAAGTTTCTGGTGAAGTTAGCGCTGCGGAATAGTTTGCGGAAAGCACAGAGGGAAACAGAAAGTGTGTCTGATGTTTACTTTGGGGTAGAGGACAGGGTAAAATCTGTCCACGTTTACTTCTTCACAAACAAGCTGCAATGGAAAAAGAAACGCCGTTAGTCGTTTCCACTTTGAACAATTCTTCAAACAAAATGAATCAGCACGATAAAATTGCTTACCTTGGCCATCTGGACCACGTTGGGGAACTCGGTAAGGCAGGAAATAGGAATTACATCGTGATAGGTTTTCATCCTTGTTCTGAAGGGCAAACAAGTGCAAAAAAAAAAAGCCAAACTGCTCATTGTTCTGCTCATAATCTAATACAATCCTCCAGGTTTAATGGTTTCATTCTTGCTGCTTAAAGGAGACATATCATGCTTTTAAATCCTTCCTTTTTACATATAAATCATACAGTTGTGGTCTATACAACGCGAAACTGCAATGCTTGGGTCTGAATTCCTCATTATTAGAGCTCCACAGGCCCCTTTTCAACCCCTTTTCTGATGCGCTTCTGAGAGCAACTCGTTTTGGGGCGGTCTCTTCAAATGCAAATGAGACACTTCATACCCCTCCTCCTCTCCAGGTTGCAGAGGTCACACTCGGTTCAACGTCACCCTGTTCGGCCATCTTTGTAGTTTGATAGAACAGATACAATTATCTAGCGGCGCAGAAACTTTATATTCACACATTATTTACAAAATGTCAACAACGGAAGATTTGTCCATCCAGCCATACATGTTGGAGCCAGAGTCGGACCCGGCGGAGCGAGATGAAAATGACGATGATGCACCTTCAGAACAACGTCTTCATATGGATGTAACGCAATGGTGTGTTACTATATTTACACTAACTTCTCCATCCATGCCCACTACTACAATACTGCCTGTATTACAACGACTATTTAACACAGAAGTTACATTCTAATCTAAAACGAGCACACAGCGCTAACATATGAAGACGGTGCAACTGCTAATGCTAACAAAACAATGACAGGGACGTCTTATCATCACACTTTTTAGCGTTATATACAGCTTACCGAAGTGCTCTGTTCGTCGTCTCCATAGATAGAAGGAACTGACCGCTCAATCAGACCAAGTCTTTCGGCAAATCCTTCTTTATACTGGCGGAGGTTGCTGAAGCAGTCGTCCTTAAAGTGCTTCGCGCACACAAAAATGACCTTACCCACAGATGTGGGTACATTTCTGTGAAAAATAAAACTCAACCAGGCACTTGGAAAAGGTTCTGATGCTGGGAGACGGTGTAACGAAGCTTGTGGGTTACTACATCCAACAACCGAACATTTCGACTTATCCTCTCGTAACTTCGGTTGGACTACAAAATCGCAGCGAGAAACAAAAATGGCGGATTGCTCGAAACGTCGATGTCCTAATTTGGCAGTTCCGCTGAGAATACTGTGACGTCATTGTTCAAAAAACGTAATAGAGAATAGAAAAATCGAAACCGATCGCAAAATATGACCAAAACAGAATATAAAGATATCAACGGAGCACCTGAAGAGACTACTTTGAACTTTTCTGTACTTCTAAACACTCTAAATATACACCAAAATGCATTTAAGGGCTAAAAAAGTGGATTTAGCATGATATGTCCCCTTTAACATTCATGCAAGTGAACCGACAAATCAAGAGGGACCTCTCCTATAGCTGCGGCGGGAGGCAGTGGGGCTTAATAGTCTTAATAGTTTGAGCCTGGAAGGAGGTCAAACTGGCATCATTACTTTTTAGGAGGTCGCCGAACGAGTCAAGGAGTGCAATAAATAATCCGCTGAAAACTGTGCATCCGCCATGTGCTTTACAGTAATCTATGAGTCTTAACAGTCCATGGTGAAGTTTATAAGTGACTGTAGATGAGAAGATGAAGTCCACAAAGCTGAGCCTCTCGCGTGACTAAACGGCGCGCGTGAAGCTACATTTTTTATGTGCGGCTGTACGTATCGGCCTAAAACCCAGTTAATCTTAAATCTCAATGTTCCTGGTTAAGTAACGGTAAAGAAACAAATCAGGTGAATTCTCATATTTGTGCAAAAAAAAAAAAATAATAAAGATTAGGCTAGAGGGGAAACCTGGTTACCATAGCTTAGCATGAAGAAAGTCGCTCACGCTGCAAGCAGCTAAATCCACCTCCCAACAATGGCGAGAGCTAATTAACCAAACGCATTTCGCTATGGACTTTGCAAACCCCTCCCTCAAACGGCAATTTCTGAATCGTAGCTTTGCGAGCGTAACTAAGCAAGCTAAAAGCCTGTCGTGCTTTGGATTTCTCCACATGCTTAAACGGTGAGCGTGAAGCATGTGTATTTTAAGAGATTGCATTTTTGTTTTTAGCTTTTCCAAATCCAAAAGCATGAGAGCAAAATAGATAAGAAGGTAAATGTGTGACTGCCTTATTTGTACGCCAAATTTTACTGCGTCACCGTATTGGTCTGGATGTGAGAATTCTGTCTCGTCATCCGTCATCCGAACCCCTGAATCAAAGAGGAAATGCCCTTCAGCATCGGTCAGTGTAAACAAAAGGGGACAGATCAATGATAGAGCGTTCCACTGCGAATGAAAGAATTAGTCCTCGGTATGATGTCCTGAAGCATAAAACTGCTCCGAAAGAGTTTTGGCAAACGTTCATCAAACAGGCAGGAACAGAGCTGCATGGAGCAAGAGACTCCTTATAGATGACAACCTGTTTCAGTCGTCTATATTTGAGAAAAAATTATCTGCAAACCTTTAGTTTTTCTTATTTTCAGACCAACGACGGTACTTTTTACAGTAGTGCCTAAACATACTTGGGTGCATCCGTTTTTTTTTACAAGGCCGGTTCTTAGGTAACAGCGTTTCACTGCTCAGCGCAGTTTGTTCAGCCACGTTTAGTGAGACTCCAAACAGCAGGGAGAAAAACTTTAATTTCAAAGAAAACTGTGCAGGACGTGAACATCGGTTCACAGGAAGTAGTGAGAATACGCTTCAGTCAACTCAGCTTCAAAGAAAAAGGATGGGGAGATAAAGGCACAGCAGCAACAAGGACTTAAATTGTCTGTAAAGTTATTATTCGACGGAGAAAGAAGTGTACTGTCGGAATGTTCCTGTGCCCTTACTGCCTCACAAGTCTTTCAAGTGTCGACAATGCTTTATTCTCTGGCTGCTCATGGAATTCAAACAAATAAATGAATCTACATTAATGCAGAAATACAGAAACCTACAACTGAATCGCTGCTGTTTAAACATTCAGTACAACAGCACTGCTTCTCATGTGATATTGTTGAAGCAAATGGGATAAATTCGGTCTGGATAGATTCATGCTGTGACTAATAAATTTGTCGGAAATGAGCTGCTGTTCATCTTGTTCCATTTACTGTAATGTGAAATGTGCAACAAGCTTAACTGGAAGCGTCAGTTTGACCGATGGCTGCCCTTCACTTCATCATTATGTTACAATTCCATAGCAGCCGCATCATATGGCCGTGATGCTTATGTTACCACTGTAGGGCAGAAAGTAACTGCATTGTGTTCAGGGGCATTTTACTGATTTTCATGCACAGGGAGTATGGGCATGCTGCTAAAGTCCCAAGCAGATGGGAATAAAGAATAGCCTGTGTTGATTTAAAGCTGTACATACTGTTGTTTCAAGTTTTAATATCCATTTCATACAGAAAAATGTGGATATTTTAGATTTGTGGTTTGACAAATGAATACATGGGAAACAAGCCGACTTTCATCTTGGCAGGCATTGTATTCTAATAATGGCTCAAACACACTCAAACTGTCATTAGTTTGACCAATAGTAGCCAATAACATTAGTAGGTCAAAAGCTTAAAAGCTTTACAAAAACAGGAGCTATTTTAAATTATTTGGATGATTTGCTTATTTGGAGCTGCAAAAAACAAGACAAAACACCCTTTAAAATTAAATATATAGTTTTGTTTTTAACACGGAATTCAGGTGTAGTTCATGTAGGTGTTTAGGTAGATTGAACACCGCAATTTCTGCATTTTCAGCTGTTGTATCGATTTTTTTTTTTGTATTTCTAATTGTTTTTTGTGCTTTTTTAAAACGTTTAATGTATTAACCATTTTGTTTGTTTTTTCAAAGCTGTATTTCTTTTTTGGGGGGCTGGGCATTTTCGATTTTATAGTGTTCCAGTTGTTCTAGCATCTTGATTTTTTTTTTTTTTTTAAAGTTACCTATCTCAGCCGCCTAAGTCCTTTTAATTTTGGCCTTTGTTGTTTGCTCATTTTCCTCCGGCATCCTTTGCAGTGAAAAAACGACAGTTGAATGGGAACTTGTTATTTATTTTTCACAAGACTTCTTTATTTGTATTCATTAATGGATTAGTCACTCATGGTAAGCTTACTGAAACGTGGGATTGGAAAAGATTTATCATCTAAAATTAAAAGCAGAGCGCAGACGTGATGCATATTTTAGTTGACAAACTACTGAAACACTATTTTCTGTCACATTTGTCACCTTGAACAAGATAAGAGTCCCTTTGAGAGATTGCCCGCTGTGCAACAAAATATGAAGTACGATAAAAAAAAAAAATAAAATCTTTATTTGAATGTACTTTAGTGGAAGCTGCAGGGGGCCACTACATGATTGCAGACCCCTGAGTAAGCCACTATCGCACTTATTCCCACAACAATGACAAAATAGGAGATATTTCTTTCTCCGGGAGCTGTGATTCTGTCAGTTCATCCAAATATTATTACTGATGTGCTGATATTCAGTGCTACAGCACAACACACATGTTTAAAAAAAAAAAAAAAAAAAAAAAAAAAAAAAAAAAAGCATTGTCATCAGTGTGATGGTTGTGAAACAGTGTTGAGGTTAGGATTAAGAATTAATTTGCGATCACGCCACAGTGCTGCAATCTAATACTGATTAGGTCCTATCTTATCCTACCTCCTGAATTTCAAACAGCTGTGAGATGATAGTTTTATTGCTGGTAATATAAAAGACAGCAGAGAGACTGTCTCTCATCTCCAAACAGATTCATTCAAACAAACTGTTATAAAGTTAAATAGGAGTTAAATATCAACCGCCCTGTCAACAAATGTCTGTTTTAACGTTTCCACGGTAACACAAGGAGCAAATTCAAGGTGCTTCAAATTTTGCAGACAGAAGTTCCTTTAATGGACATTTATGTTCACCGTGGATGTAAAAGCAGCGTCTGTGTGACTTTTTTACTTTACTGCAATTAATTTAGAACAGTTTATTAGCCGGCTCTGTAGGACACAATGACAGTCCAATCTGTAGATTATTCATCTACATAATTTATCCAGTAATAAAGACGTGTTTTGTTTTAAACTGGTTTTGCCCAAATGTTGTCTGATTTATTCAAACTCTAAGTAGATTATATTTCTGAAATTAAACAGCAAAAATAATGAAAATAAAATCTGTTGCGATATTTTATATTTTGGCCTCCTGGCACTTGTAATTTGTAAAAATTTGGAAACAAAATGTGATCTAAGAAAAATCATAGACATCTTGTTCAAATTAGAGAAATGATAAAACAGTGAATTAATTCACGACAACAACCAATAACCCCATATAGGACTCTCACTAAACTTTTTCTGCATTAGCAGTAGTCAGTATAACGATGCACTATTTCATACAAATTGTACCATCAAATTTCTTGCAAAGTGGCAAAAAGGTCCATTAAAAAATGACATATTATTGCGAATTATAGTCCTGCAGTACGACGTGGTATCTACAGAAAACGACACTAAACATGACTTACTAGACCGATTCACAGTGTTTGGTAATAGACACTGGTACTTGCACGAGTTTTCTGTGAACAAAGACAATGTTCAAGCACACTTATTCACATATTTTTAGACAAATGCATTAATCAAGTGCACTACCTGGCTGATGCCTATGGGGCCAAGCACTATGGAGTTAATGCTATAAAAAAAAATAAAAAATACTACCAAAATATCACATATCTCAAGAACAAGGGCAACATTTTTTCTTTTAGTCTCATATTTCTTTAAAATGATCATTGTTACTTTAGAAGAAAATAATAATAAGTTGACAGAAATGGTAAGTTTTCCCAGTGATGGGTTCAAAAGCGAAAAACGCAGCACAAAATAAACGAGGAATTAAAAATCTACAATCTCTATATACACAAAAGAATGTGTTTTTTTAAGGTGTGTGTTTTTTTGTTTTTTTTTTATTAAAATGCCCCCGTATTTGTTTTTGGTCTAACTTCATTTTGGTGTCTGTGGCTGCACGAGCTGGAGCGGGTGGGGTCACTGTGGGTGGTGCCCACACGCTGGAAAACACTGCCGAGAGGAAGAATCGCTGTGGGCTGTGAGACTGTTACTTTGCTGAGCACTCATCCACGCTGGCGCTCCATTAACAAAGAGAGAAGGGTGCTATTAAAATCTGGAGTGGAGTCTCTGGGGCGCTAAAATTAATTCACAGGTTATACGGTACGCTGAGTTCCGCCTCTCTTCCTCTTGTCCGTCTTTAGCAGAAGGGGAAGGAGTGTGTGTGTGTGTGTGTGTGTGTGTGTGTGTGTGTGTGTGTGTGTGTGTGTGGGTGGGTGGGGGGAGGTCTCAGTGAGAGAGCATTGGCTCGGTTGACGGTGGATGGGAGGCATGAATCTTGTACTGCATGGGCGAACAATGTGTTGATTTTGGGGCACTTTTGTGCTATTTATTATTGTGAACTCTCAAACAGAACCTTGTAAGTTACTGTGTACTGTTCTAATTTTAGGTGCATTCACATGATCACATGATTGGCGCAACATGCATTTCAGCCACAATTATCCAACACTATATGGTGCATATTATATTTCTAGGAACACACAAAGAAATATTCTGAAACTTTCTCACCCATTCAATAGTGACCTGGAAAGTTGTTAAGTCAGTGTTAAACCACATCATGTGACAGGAAGCCGCGTTGCTCGCTCCACTGTGACTCAAACCCCGTGTACAAAAGCATACAGAAAGCTTGAAAGCATCAGATTGTGGGAAATATGAGGGAAACACAAGAAGCTACTGTATATTTCGATTAAGAGAAAAACTGAAGTATTTGTTCCTGTGTAAAAGCAAGGGTAGAACTTCATATCCTCATTTTTTTTTTACGAGTAAACAGGCGGGAAAATAATGTTTAAATGTATCTGCAGTATAATCTGTGATAGTGCTCACTGACCTCCGAGACAAAATGAATAAGAAAAAAAAATCTCACTCCAGAACAATCAAGTCATCTGTACAAATGCTTTCTACAGAGAAGATGGGAAAGAATAGTGCATCACAGTAGTTTCTAAAGCTGAGGTTTCACAGATACAACGTTTGAAAGAGCCGGAGAAACGAAAATTCATTCAGACAGAAAAACAAGAAACAGAATGAACCGAGTACAAAAGGCAAATGAGAAAGGCGCCGTAATAAAGAAACAGGCGAGGGAAACAGACAGAGCACAAATGGGAGCGGAAACAAGTCAGAGGACGAAGATAATAGGAAACTGTACCGAAGCATCAAGCGCAGATGCTCCTGATCCCCAATGACATCATACTTCATTGAAAAGACCAAGTGGCCCAGGGCGGCATCCATGGTGTAGTAATTAAAGTGTTCCTGGGGGCAGATGAGCGGAGAAAACTTTAATGCAGGGATGAATGCGCTTTGAGAAGCTGACAGTGGATGACACAATAATAAAAAGGCTGTAAGAGATTTGAAATGTGGGGTTAAAGAGAGCAACAGTCTTCTAATTAAGTAAACCGTTTG
Organism: Lipophrys pholis; assembly: GCF_963383615.2. NCBI lineage: Eukaryota > Metazoa > Chordata > Actinopteri > Blenniiformes > Blenniidae > Lipophrys > Lipophrys pholis. The sequence goes on along the minus strand of NC_137637.1, from coordinate 29,001,235 downwards.
TTTAGCCGCACTTCCTTTCTTTGCTCTTTTAGTGATTTTTATTTGGATTGCACATTTGCTCAGTTATGCAGTGCTACAATATGTAATGGAGACAATGAGTTTTTTTTTGGGGGGGGGGGATATATAGTCAATATACTTTGTACTGTATATAATTAGCGTGTGATTTTGTGGGAGTGATGGAGGGGATTGGTGGGGGTGGGGGATCTACAGCCCCTCTGCTTGATGTATTGCATCATTTAGTAATTTATTTCTAATAAAGGGGATTAAAAAGTAACTCCACTATACAGTAAACGAAGCTACTTCAAGAGGAGAAACAAAAAAAACCGAAAACAAATGTAAAGCAAAGCAGGACAACAGTCCCACTATTACATCTTACACCACAAGCAACGTGCGTGAGACGGAGTGTCTCGCACTTAGTGGATATTGGTCGATGTCCAACCTCACAATAGAGGCTTTTCCTATGAAATCGGGACATTACGTCCTTTTATAAAGGCCTGCAATCTGTAAGGCTGGTAAATACATGCTACTTTTAAACTCCTCATTATCATGATTTCATGGACCCTTCTTCCCTCCCTCCCCATCTCGTTTGAACACAAATCACACCCTGGATATACTATAAAGACTTTCTTTACACTTAGTGAGAGATCACTTACATAATCATTGCAACACGAGTAAAAGTTATGATCGACTATCTCTTTACAAACGTCAAACGTTTGCCGATACAATTGTTTTGCACTTGTAAAATGTTGAACTTTCGAAATCATAGTCATGCCCTGAATGAAATATCGACACTAAAAGAACATCGCAAACTTATATATTTCTAAAATTAAGGCTAAATGACTAATTAGAAGAAACTATTTGCTTTGTCAGTGTAATACACCCGAAGTAAATTCACAGATGATGACAATAATGTCAATTCAGGGGTAGGAGAGTCTAGGTTTATTTTTAATTTGGTAGTGTTTTTTGGCGATGATGGCCACATGATAATTCAAATAAAGCAGTGTTTAGTTTGGCGTTTGTTGAAATGGCCAATGTTGGTTATGCAGAGTAGCTGTATATATCATTGAATCAACTGTACGAAAACACAAATGAAAGGAGATTTCCCCCCGATGACTCCAGGGAAGTGTGAACAATCCCTGCTCAATGGTCTATAGTTTAGTTCTATAGCTTTAGTTCTAACAGAGCAGATCCTCTCACAGAGCACAAATGGTTGTTCAAACTGGAGAACGTTCAATGGATGCTGTCAAACGCGCACATTTTTTAGAGGATACGCTTGAATAAACCAATCAGAAAAGGAGCGAGTACGTTTTACACGTACACTAAACCAGGAAGCGTCGTCGATCCTTACCTTCCCCATAAAATTCTTTCTGTAAATCTTGGCAGTGCTGTTTGTCTCCAATTTGATGTGGGAGGTCGGACAAGGAGGCTGATCGGCCTCCGGGGCGTCTTTAGGCTCATGATTGGTGCCCTCGATCCAGTAGCCTCCAAACTGGGGCAGCAGGATGAGCGGGAATGGACTTCTGCGGCCCAGCACCTGGTCGTGATGACAAGATAATAAGGTTGACTATTGATTAGTAATTAATAACCACTGTGTGGGAAAAAGGGCTGCATTGATTTCCTATTTCCTTGCTCGAAGGAAAGTGTGTTCCCTTTAATCACTCCTATGATGTAACCTTTAGTTTAACAGAGTCTGACACACTGTTCAGTGTGCGATGTATGTTGTATTGCATGTACCTCGTGAACGCTGGGATAAGGGATGTAGTCTTCCTCCGTCTGCACAAAGAGAAGAGACGATGAGTCAAACTGACAAACAGCTGCTTCCAGTCATACTTTCAGCTTTGGTTACTCAAAGAAACACAATACAGGCAGAGACAGTGTGACAGAATGTTAACCGCGAGTGTCATTCACTTCCACATAAATCATAATTACTAATTCTGAACGCATGACATAGGTCACAGCACCACCGTTCCCCCACCCCCGCGCACATACTTTATTGTACAGTTTCTCCGGCTGCGTCGCTCCTGCTGTGATTATGTAACTTCTGAGTACCAGTTTAAATTCAGCCGTCATCCAGGTAGGAGCTTACATATTTCATAACCTGCAGTGGCAAGGTGCTAAAACCTCTTATTTTCAACCTGCAAAGGGGACAGCAACCTTTTGCAGAAGAGAAGAAAGCGATCTTCCACTTGACACGAATGCGTTGGCGCGAGAAAGTGGCTGCTAATGCACGCAGACACAAAACACATCATTAGACATTCTATGAAAATTCACCTCTCATTTTACTCCCTGATAGTTGTATTCACTTACTGTTACTGTCTGCCGCTCTCCAGAAAGCATCCCCTCTTTCACTTATTCTCATGTAGTGATTTTCTTCTGGCAAGAATACCTTTCAGCAGTCCCAGCAGAGCAAGCCCAGACTATTTAAGGTTACGGGCTATAGGTCCCAGGAATGGGAGCATCCCCCCCCCCCCCCCCCTATTTGTTTCACCATGTCAAAGTAAACGTTTCTCATAGCGTTGCATTTCTGGCTTTTGTAGCTTCCACAGAGACTTTTAACAGTCTCTAAAGGAAAAGTGAGACAATTGTAATAAGATTTCGATCCTCTGAGGATTCTGTACGTATATATATATATATATATACACACATGAAATTTCATGGCAATCCATTATGGGGCGTTTCACTTGGGATGGCGAGCTGACTGACTGGGTACAGATGGAGGTTTCTCCCTTGTTTTAGTTCGGGGGCCCTCATGGATCCTAGTTTTATCTCAATTGGAGTGCACAAGTGAAAGAATAATAACTTATAATAATAAACGTAAAGAAGAATGAGTGGCATCTGGACATTTTCACATGTCTGTTGCTTGGATGAATTGGATGTGGCTGTTTCCACACAATTACACGTATTTTATGACAATATTTAATGTTCCTTTATTTTTCTTCTTAATTTTGAAACACAGGAGGCAAATATTGAAAAAAAGGAATCCTATTTTGCAGTTTGTGGAAGAAAACAGGATATTTACATTAAATAGCATTTCATTTTTATAAGTAGTTGTCACGTTTGCTAAAAAATAAAAATAAAAAAAAAAAAGCTAAAAGTGATTTTTGTCGAGTTTTCAAACATAACTCTCAGCTTAGCTTAAATCAAAGAGAAGAATTGAACAAGATTTTCATCATCTTTCGCTCTTTATAAGCTTTTGGTGCTTAAACATTAACTGAAGTTTTGGTAAATAAAGCAAAACAAAAATTGAGAGATTATCCTCAAGAAAAGTGGAAGCGTATTATCGTCAGTCGGAAGATTAAATGCGTTTCGGTGCTCCAGACTCATTTTATTTGGTGGTAGGAGAGCAACATCGGCTCTTTTGATCATAAAGGTTGCAGACGTCTGGTTTAGAGAGAGTTCTTTTTGAAGATCAAAAAACTGACAGGGTTGCTACCTTTGAGGGAAGTTGGAAAAAAAAAGAAAAAAAAAAAAGAAAAAAAGCTGACTCCACTGTAGCTACATTTGCTCTGCTATCAAAAGCAGAACTCGAAATATGCCAATGCTCAATAAAACAGACTCAGATATATGCTGTGGGACAGCAGTGAAGAAAATAAATGTGTCTCTTCTCATTCCTGACTGTCAGCTTGTTTTGGTTACAAGGTCTTGGTCTGTTTTCACAGCAAGTCCACTCGAGCTAATTAATGAAAATGTAAGCGCCAGGAATATTTTTAGGCAAAGTGTGTTTATCTTGCTCCGTTGCAGCAGACTCCACATATCACCGGGAAACTTTTCCCCCCTGCAGGATAGTTCAAGACCAGAAAGAACCGGCTGTGCGAGTTTGCTTGTGGACGGATTGGACTGTTGTGCGCACAGCCTTGACCTCAACTCCCGAGATGAAGTGAAGCGCTGAGAGGCAGGACTCGTTGCCCTCCGTCGGTGCTTTACCTCACTGACGCACTCGTCTCCGTTTGAAAATAAATCTCGCAAGCTCGCTTCAAACATTTTGTGGAATAGCTGCCCAGAAGTATGAGGCACTCTCGCAGCGCCATAGTCATTCCAAATGTATTCAAGAGATAAATCCACCAGTCGCTAAATGGTACTTTGCCAAATATTCACACTGGAGGGATTCTATTCTTTTTAATCAATGTCATCATGTGAAGAGTCACTTGAACCATTCATGTTGTGCAGGGATATAAAAGTTTACTCTTCAAACCTAATGTTCTTTCTCTGTTTACCGTGTTGTAGACCACCAAGCTGTCCAGCGTGTAGTCTTCCTTCATTCATATTCAGCTGGGAACAATTCTAACGCCATGCTGCTCTGAACTGGACAAAGCAATCTAGAGAATGGATAAATTCTATTATTTAGTAGCTTGGTGAGTGACAAAAATTCCTGATTTGAAATGGCAAGCCTTTTGGGGCTTATCGGGGTAATTGTTAGCCTGTCCAATGTGCTACCTTGGCTAAGTTCGGGTCTCGGGGAAAAAAAGGAGAGGCTTTCATAGTTGCTTTTTTTGTGTTGGACCAATTCGGGTTTGGGATTTAGTGCAGTGCAGCAGGTAAGTGTAACACACTAATCAAAGCAGCTGCACGGAGACTGGCCTGTATTTAGTCTCAGAACAGTTCCAGTTATTGTCTGGTGCAACGCGAGTGTGAAAGCAATCGCTCCATTCTACACTACACAAGTTCATGATTTGTTGAATATGTAGAAGGGGCTTCCACACCGTCACAAATAAGCACAGAAACATCATACAGAATACACCAAAACTACATATTTAACATAAAGTCGTGGTGCAGAAAAGTGCAGAATTCAAAGTTTTTGAAAATGGATGGATTTTTACTAAACTGATTGATGATTAACTGTAAGACGTGAAGGGCTCTTACTTATTATTAGACACCAAATTCACATTAAATGTGTCCGTTTTCATGAAGTTCATGCTTTTGTGCTCTCTCTGATTTGACCCCAGACCACCTGCCATAGCCAACAGTAACTGCATTAGCCTGTCTGGGTACCACGTTAAGACGAGGGATTGTGCTGCCCTCGTCCCTGTCGAGTCCCTAACTCAGCCGGTGAGCATCCCAAAGCCTGTCTGCAAGCTGATAAGGAAAGGTTTATAACTCTGCCATTACGATGGCTTCACCAGACTGTGCTCTATGAGTAGATGTGAGGAGATGTGGGGATTTGCGACTCACTTTAAGGGGGGGTGGCAGGGGGCATCTCTGCTCATCCATTCTGAAACCCTGTCAGGAAAAGGAGTGGAAAAAAAAAAAAATAAATGACAGGACATTGACAATATAGGTGAATTATTTACATAAGTGGATCACATGTTGGCAGAGAAGCATACTGAGTGGTTTAGAGATTGTCAGAGGCAAAGTGCAAGACAGTGAGTGTGACAAATAGTTTCCAGTAATCAAGATCAACTGAAGGGGAAGATGAAGAAAAAAGAAGCAATAACAGAGGCTGAAGTAGATTAAAAAAACACAAGCAGTGGTCAATAAGCACACAGATGGTGTTACCATTGGGCCTTACTGCAGCTATCATTAACCACAATTTTTTATCAGGGCTGTCAAGTGCCAAAATAGAGCTTACTGTCGACTTTAACGGTTTCTATTCTGCTGACTCGAAGCTACGGACACTTCCCAAATCACATGGAACGATGTGGAACAAAGCATTCCTGATCGGCGGCCCCTTTATGTGGAACACCCTGGAGCTAAACTTGAAACGTATCAAATCTGATGCCCATTTTTGGGACTAAGGAAGATTAATGAAATGGAAATTGGAAATGCTTTTTTATTAAAGATATACTCTGAGAACTGTTCCAGTGCCATTCTATCTGCTTCACCCATTTCTTGTACAGTTTAATGGCAAGTGTACATCACTCCCAATATAATGTACAGGCATCTGAATCTGCAAAGGTGCATAAAATAAAATGTATAGATTAAAGATAAGAAGGACCTCACAACCTGTGCTGATGTATATACATGTATATCATATCTTTAGGTTTATGCACTGAATGTGCAGAGAGATAACTTGGAATAGATTTTACCTTGATGTAATGCTTTTATTTATGTCTTCAATGTTCTCTGCTTTCAACTAATATGCACTGAAGCAGAACATGCATAATGGAAAACTACTGTCGGATTACAGACCATTGTTACACAGAAAGAAAGATTTAGTTTGACGGTACATGCATCCATGTTCAAACTGTGTACACATTTTTTTAATGGCTTATTCAGAATCTACCGTTCTGGGCTGTGAAAACTCTGTAGTACATTGTCACCGGCTACAAAAAAAAACAAGCAGATTCCTACAAATCCACCTCAGCATATTAAAAAAACTGTTCACACATCTGATGATGCACACAGCTGTGAAGATAAAACACAAAAGCTCTGTTCAACACATCGAGTAGAATAGGGTTTCTTAAGACAGCTTGATTCTTCCACCGCTGCATAAGACACATTAACGACAGCAACATGAGAACATGGACACGCAGAGAGGTGGTGCAAGTAGCCGAGTTGCATAAAAAAAGAAAACTACGGAGCAAGAAAGGCAGATCAACTGGAGTCTGGAAAACAGAAGTTTGTGTTCAAAGTGAATAAAATTGGGAGGATGTAATTTGAATAAACCCTGCAAACGGAGATCAGATTTGAAGCAGTGAGCACAGACGGCTGAGCTGGAAGACCACTGACAGTACCTGCATCCTCTCGATCATGGCAAAAAGGTCCGAGGTCTGGAGGAGAGAGTTGACAGAAATCCAAAAACAGAAAAGGGTTTGATGATCTGTATGAATATGCTTGCTTTGTCGTATTCATCCTTCCTCCATCTCCGCTCAGTTTAAAAAAGAACAACAAAAAAAAACAACGGGTTGTGCTTTCTCAAGCACGAGACCGCCTGTTGGAATCTCTGGCACCCTCTAATTCTTTATTTCACTATGACAACACTCCCCAACGCACCCCCCACCTCACTTGACACCGTTCTCGCCGAGACGCTATTTAATGCCAGGAGACTCGCTCCTCCACACTTCGAGACAAACACACTGTAAACAAGTAACTCTTTGGGGGGGAAATGAGCCTCGCAGCTCCACGGTGCATCTCCCTGTTGCTAAAGCCAACCGCTCATCTGACTGCGCACAAATTAGCTGGAAGATTTTAAGTGCGTGTGAGCACCATGTGGGAATGAGACGCACTCATTTAATCTAGGACTTATGAAGCAACAGGAAACTACAGCATGAGCGAAAGAGAGAGAAGGAAAAAAAAAAAAAAAAAGGCTCTACTTAGCCTGGCGACTTGGTTATAGTGAGACCACCGATAATAGCAGGGCTCATTAGACAAAAGGGCTTCACTTCAGCCGCTGAATTTTAATTACAGCTCCGCCGCTCACTGTTACAGAGCATAATTTACTGTTTTGTCCAATTAGCTAAGGCATCGGTACAGGTTGAAGTAAAAGAAAATACCCTCAGGCATGTAACTTTCATCAGCATTGGCCACATTGAGGTTGTTGTTTTTTTTTTTTTTAAACCAGCTTCAACCTGAGATGATGCAGGAGGGGTTCGCCGAGGCCCGCCGACAGAGGTGCATGTTGTGGGGTGAGCTCTCTGCACACTATGTAACACAGGCGGACTGAAGTGCCAAGATGAGGTTTCCACATGACAGCCTAGATTTACTGAGGGGCACTGCAGGGCTTGCAAAACACACACGCAAAACCACGGGAAAGCACATGTACGACAACATATTCGTAAACTCTCAGCTCCACATGTCATGGCGCATCATAGCACACCCACACAAATGCACTCGCGTTCGGACACGGTGAAGCCAAAGGTGCAGCCTCAGTCTATTGTTGGAGGTTAAACTAAACAGTGCCATATGATATTCAGGGAGATCCTGGTCTCGTGACTTCAAAACAAACAAAAGTTGTCCTATGCTGACCAGATTGGCGCTTGAACCCAACCTGAAACCACAGTAACCACATCAGCCCTGAAAAAAGTGAAAGGGAAACAAAGCACTTGCATAATATGGAGGTGCAGTATGCACACAGCATTAAGGGGGCTACAGTTACTTATAGGAACATGCCCTACTTAAAACAATCTCACTATAGAACATGTACATGGTATTTTCCATGTTCCTATCATGGAGTGGACATGGTTCCTCACCAGACGCAAACACCTTCCATATGTAGCTAAAAACAGACCAGTGGAGGTTTTATTTGTTTCTGCAACACACAAACAAATCCTTTTTCTATTGTTACATAACACTGCACATACTGTATATGCTTCTCTTTCAACACTACTTGAGAATGAAACAAGCAGCACAATGTACTGTGAGGAGAAAGTCTCACCTCCAGCAAATGAAAAATACTCACATCACTGAAGCATCGTCTCTTGAGAAAAGGCCTACTTGGGGGACTATTGAGAATCCCATCCAATAAATGACTCTTAGCTATCCTGAGTTCGGCCATCGTCCCACAGTTACAGATGCAGGTAAGTTGACAAGAGGCGAGGGTGTTGATGTCACTGTCAGCCACGGGGAGAAAGGCGCGATTGACAATGACACTTCACACTCACTGCCGCTCAGGCAATAAACTTCATGAGAAAGCTCGAGAGCTGTCCATCAGAATCCATACGACTGCGCGTGAGGTAAACGCATGTGCTGTAATGTGAGAATGTAATTTCCCTCGCTTCCTCTTTTCATGCGACCAACCCCCCCCCTGTGCCACCACCCTCCCAGTGACACGCACAGCTGTTCTCTGGGAAGTAGGATGAAGGAAGGAACAATGTTGCTCCCCTCCCTGTCTACACTGTGCAACCATTTTCTCTCTCTCTCTCTTTTTTTTTTTTTTTTTAGCAAACACACTTACTCCTGTATGTGAACACACAAAATGTGCAGTTCTCCTTTTTTTTTTTTCTCAGCATAATATAAGACGTTCTCTTCCTCTTTTCTTTCATCTCATATTTCTCAAGTTTTCCTCTCACAGACACGTCTTTTCCGCAAACAGGCATGCTTTATTTGACAGCCAGTCCTTCCAAGGGCTTTTGTAGCACAAGTTGTCAAGCAGTTTAATTACACCCGCAGTGCTGTTGCACTATCTTTTACCGGAATATAGCCATCATAAATGAGTCAAAAGGCATAGTGCATACTGGAGACCTTCACATGGAAATGTATCAGGTTCACTGCAGCATGTCCTTGTAAAAAAGATTGAAAAAAAAAAAAAAAAAAGGCAACGGAAGTGGCTCAAAGTGTTCTGAATCTTCACCATGGGAGCTATGCGAGACAGGCAAGCAGCACAGCTACACCCAAACGTATAGATGCCTCAACCCGATAGAGCACAGCCAACCTTCCCACCTCTGAACATCAGCGGTGCATAATTGAATGCAGGTTTGACACGAGTGCACCAAGAGAAAAGGGAGGAACAGAGGAGATAAAGGAGAGGTAAAAAAAATATATAACACAAAGAAATCACAGTGGGTGGAAAGAGGAGTTGTTATTCTGTGAAAGCAAAGTCTCTTCAGTGCAGGTCTATCCATCGGGCACTCTTCCAACATCAGATATCAACACTGCACTGACCTACTTCTAAAAAAGAAAAGGAAAGAAAAACTGCTGAGCTTTAAAGAGGACAGATTATACCCATATACAGTAACAGGAGGACGCACAAGTAGTAGAGGCCACGTGGATGATATAATATATATTGGTGATGTATTTACTCAGCCTTGCTTCAGATGCATAGCAAACTGGGATTTGGGAACACTTAGAGAGGAAAACTGAACGCTAATTACATGCTTGCCCAATAATCACGTATAATTGTTACATGATGGCAAATGTGTGAGAGCTATTAATTACTATTCACATTCACGCCATGAGCACCGACATTGCCGTACGCTGATCGCAAAGCTGTGCAAGATTCCCGCCCGAGCTGCTGGAAAAAGTTAATCTATGTTGTACAATCCTGTTCTGACTTTAAATGACAACAGTCAGTGTGAGACTCAATGGAACAACATATATTCAAAGACATCCTAAGACTGATTAATTAAAGCGAATTAAGGAAACTGAGTCACTGGTGTGACTTTGTTCGTCTTCTAGGATGACTACACTGAGCGCGAGTGTGCATGCATGCCAACGAGACAGAAATGGTTGGAGTGCATGCATAAGAAATGTAAGTGGACCACTAATTAACAGTTTCCCCCGACTTATTGGCTTGGTTGAGTGGAGAAAATCCAACATGTCCATGAATCCATATCGAAAACTTTAATATATGTGATCCATACAGTTCACATCTGCCTCCTCTGACTGCTTACTGATGAGTGTAGCTCTGACTCCAGTACTTCATTAACTCGTCAAAAATAGAGCCCCATTTGAATTTTCACAGACAAATTGTCGATGATATGCGTCCAAAGTAATATCCTCACGCCCACTCTCCCCATCTCTTCATTTATACTCTGTGGGTTGGCCGCATCCTCAAAGGCAAAGGCCTCAGTGAAATGGAAAACTACACTTCAAAGAGAGTCAATCAATTGGCCGGAGGAAGCCTAGGATTTTACCCAGAGAAAACTCCGTTGTGGTCCATTCACCAGGTCTGGCTGCAGACACCAGCCTGACCTTGCTGTGGCCACATCGGCCTGAGGGACACAAATGGCGTTCACACAGATGGCCTCCTTCCACCCCATCGACGTCTCACACGAGCTGGCCGATTGCCACAGATGTCAATGGAACAGATCTGAAAATATCTGAGCTCAAACTGATCTCTTACGGTCTTTACTTCAGTATCTAAAAAAGAAAGATGCTTGTAGACAATACAGGTGTGAAAGATTCAGTATAAAGCAAACAGACAGAAGAACATTAAACAAGGAAATACATACATCTCTCTAGCATCGTTATGTTACTGCAAACATCCTTTATCCCAGTGCCAACAGTATGTATCACGCAACATCGCAGAAGACAGTTTGTTTTAAGATTGTGAGAATTGTTATGCAGCCAACGTGGCCTCAAGCAGAGATGAGAATCAGTATTTCAATAAGCTCAATTATTTAACCCAACATCTAAAGAATTCTCACATTCTTTTTTAAAAGCTTGAAAATTACTTTGACACTGATAAATTACCATGTGATTATTAATTTTGTAACTTAATTTAGACTTAACGCAAAATGGCTCAATGTAAATTCAAGACATTTACCTTTGCTTGAAAAGTATGGTGGTCCAGTTTATTCTCCACAAACATAAATACAAAGGTTATACTTGTTATTTATTTCTGTGTACAGCACTTTGCATCCGTGTGATTGTTTTAAGTGCTTTATGAATAACGATGGATTAGATTGTACAATATGTCCATATTTTCACTGTAAAAACGAATAATTTTCTTCAGGATGGTCTTTTTAGCTTTTTGTCAAACTTTCCCAATATGATATTTTATCCATCAGTCCATCAGTATAAACAATGCAGGGAGATCTTGATCACCTAAACCCTCCTGCACTATGAGCTGCTTAATAACGTGCTTTGTTGTTTTTGCATTTCTGATCTTGGTTATATATTTGTGTTGTGGGATTTACACCAAAGATGTGGCCTTTGTTTTCATGAAGTGACTTTTGAAATAATTCTGTGTGTATGTTGCATTTATGAATTTATGTTATGCCTTTTCTGTTTGTTTTGCATTTTTCTATTTATGTTTTGGCTTCTGCATTCATGTGGCAGCCAATGTGTTTATAATGTGGTTTTTGCATTGGCACAAGCCCTTCATGGCCACTGTTGAAACAAAAGGTACAAAGCCAATACAGTCAAAGAAGAAGAAAAGGAGTTCGAATTCTGGTAATCAGATCTGCGTTCTGTCACAGACAGCACTATTACCTGTGATTAAAATACCAAATTTTTTACAATTAAATATAAAGCCAACACATAACAACAGCTGTACCTCTGTCTATTTTATATAGCTGAATAAATAGTTCATTAATGTTGTGGGAGAGAAATAATAGCAACGTGCCTCCAATGGTATGCATCAGAGAGGAACAACTGCTGCAAAGCTATATTTGTCTCATAAGCCTTTGACAGAGGGCACATACTCTTCTGTCAGCCACCACGTCAAGCCTGCCAACTAGAGCTACCGAGGTGAGGCCGTCAGAGGCACCTTTCACCTGGAGGTGTAACACTGGAAAGGCAAAAAGAGAGAGGAAACCAGTGAGGAATTAAAATGCAGAGATAAAATGAGCCATTGTCAGTGCATGCTACACCTACCAAATCATCATTAATGTTGAAGACCGATCCGTCAATTCAATAAATGAGGTAAGCGGTATTCTATTAGTTAAACAAAATGTCATCCAAATCTTTCAAACCATGTCTGCCTTTTTTTTTTTTGTCACTAAACATTTGTGCTCTCCCTTTTCACAATGGAACGTTTATTAAAAAAACTGGACAAAAAGTTCTAATGCGGAATTGTTAGGTCTTGCTGTATGGTCTTCATCCATCCATTTTCTTCCGCTTATCCATTTCCGGGTCACGGGGGTGGCAGTCTGAGCACCGTCACCCAGATCACAATGCACTGATTAAGAACCTTCCTGCAGGTGGTGAGTCCACAGGAAGTTGGCGCCCGGCTTGGGACACGAACTCACTACCTTGAGAGTGCAAGTCTCATGCTCTACCAACTGAGCTAGGTCACAATGTCATTGTATGGTCTTCAATCAAATTCAATTCAATTCAATTTGCATTGTGCCAAATACAACACAGTCATTTCTCTATAAAAGTGCCTTGAAATGACTAACAACTCCATATGAGCAAGCACAAGCGACAGAACGGGAGAACTCAATTTTTAAAAGGAAGAAACCTGCAGAACCAGGCTCAGAGGCGGCGGTTTTCTGTCACGGTTGGGGTGAGATGATTGAGAAGAGAAAAAGACAGGACAGACAGAGTGTAGGTAGGGATTCTCCATTCAAGTCAGCGGACAGAGATCAACTCGCTGCAGAAAAATGGAAGCAGGAGACTCAGACCACGAACTCCCAGTTCCATTGTCAGACAATCTCCAATGATCAAATGTGGTTTTTTTTCTCTTTGGAAATTGATATTTTCCAGTTCGGCCTATCAGACTTTGCCACATCCTCTGTGAACCAAAAGATCTCAAGTGCTGTCAAACTTTCATCCGGTCCCTTTGGTTTGCCGCTGTAAGCTGCTACTGCAGAGTTCGACTGACTCTGGTTTCATTAAACCCAGCTGTCCAATCGGTAGTTTCAACAAGTTTTTCATATAAAATCCAGATCCAGATATATGAGGGCAGAATAAGGTGCGACCACCCCTGAGAACATTGGCTTTTTAGTGGAGTCTAATTACTCCTCACTTTGTGGAAATTTTTGCTAAATCCAAAAATACAGTATACAAACATCTTCTTCTTTAAATTAATCGTGCCATTTGGTTTATGGAAGTCCTTCTGAATGAGATGTGCAAGAGAGGAGCAGCATCCAGTGAAAGTATTGCGTTACCTTTGAAAATCCGGGAAGAGGAAACAAAGGGTGGGAGTACACAAGTGAGGGCTCTACTTCATCAGAGATACGAGGAATCCTTCCATCCTGTTTCCTGTTAGTCAGAAAAGAGAGAGAGAGAGAGAGCATTAAAGCATGCCATTTATGCAATAACAGAATAGGAAAATGCACACAACTGACTCATCACACAAAATCAGTTCACTAAGCTTTTACTATGGTGAAAAAAGGCGCCATTATTGCACTAAATATGTATCCATCCTTTCTTTTTTGTTGCTCATGATGCAAAGAAATACATCTTTTTTGTATTCGATGTTTTGGTATTTTTTGCCATTGCAGCAGCTGAGTTGAACGCAATGAATAACAAGTCAAGTGTGATTATAGGCAAGGCTGTGAAACACTAGAGATCAGGAGAACTGTGCCGATAAAGAGGCAAGTGCAGAACCAGGAGAGAACAAAGTGAAAATTGATAGAAAGCCGCAAAAGAAAAGACCCTCAGCTTTCATCTTCCAACTTGCTGCCCTCGCCACTCTTTCTCTGTTCCGCTCAGCCCTTTTCCCTCCCTGTGCGATTGGAGCAAATTGCCAGTCTGACCAGGACTCTGGTCACAGCCTATTACTTCACACTTCGTCTCACACAACAGTCAGTTGCTAGAACTGGCAGCCCGTCTGCGCGTGCATCCTGTTCACAAACCTGCAGCAGAGGGCACGTCTCAACGCTCCACCCGCAGCAAATGAAGCACTGAACAACAGCGCAATATGACTTTATTGGGGAAACAAAGTGACAAATGCAGGGGATGCATGTATGCACGTATTTCTTTGATTCTGTCAACTTGGCACACGCCGCAGGTGCTCCAATCTGATCATTCACAGTGTGGTCCTTCCTATGCAACGCAGCTTATTTTAGATATTGCAAAACGTCATAGCTGAGAATACCTTGACAATGGTTGAGAATAAATACATCTGAGCAAACAGAACTGCGTTTTTATGACAACAGACTGCTGACCTGGAGTTGAGGCTAGAAAATCGAGCAGAAAGTCCGCTCTTTGTCCCCTCTGATCTCTGCTGAATTCAGGAAAATGAACGAAATAGGCTGTCAAAACTTTCCCGCAGCATCCTCGGCTTCTCAGAAGTGACATCCCTCTAGACTGTGAACTTTGTATCATCTTTCGTACAACACCGCTGGAACACAATGGGAGTATGATTTTCAGACGCTGCTTTGAGTCCAGAATGATGCATTAAAATGTACCAACAAAGCAGTGGCTTACTGAACAAGCTAAGTCAGGAATACGTCAAGGACTCGCTGTGAAAGCTTTTTACCGCGTACCATAGAGAAATCAAACCCTATACGCCATACTGTGAAAAGTTCATCAATATTATGAAAAAAATTGATTTTTATCAATCAAAATGAGGTGTACTCAATTTTTTTTTCTTTTCAGCCACTGCAGAAAAAACTAATTTTCTTTTAAGTTATTGTTTTTTTTGTAAAAGTTCCATCGATATTGATGGGAAGTGTTTGCAGGATAAGAGGCAGGTTGTTCGGCGGCTTCATCTTTTTGTCTACCAAGTCTTCCTTCCTAAATTAGGATTGATTTTCACGTTTGTACTTTGCGATTCATTATGGAAATGGAGGCTTGGGCTTGTACTGATGTAGTAGACTGCTGACTTTACTTGTAAACCTGAAACGATAGTACGTGTGTGTTTGTCTCTTGATTTACAAAGCAGGCAGCAGTCCTATATCCAGTGATGCGGTAAATGGTAAAGTTGACTGAGAGCGATTGCAGGCTCACATATTCAGACGATGACAGCAAGCACACCTTTTCAAATACCACAAATGTGATATATTAAATCGTAAAGCTTTGTTCAATTGATTATTTTTTTTTAAGACTCAATTTTGAAACGTGGAAATTCATTAAGGTGGCAGGACTGACACAGAAGTTCAAATATTAGCATGCAGTGTGAAGAAAGCTTCAACTGTACAATTTGGGCTGTATAGGTGCTAAAACAGGTACTATCAAACCAGCTGGATGTAAAATGAAAGCTATCATGACTATTGCATTCAAACTGTCCTGGCCAAAAATGGATTCCGATGCCACTCCTGCCAAGACACTAAACGATGCACAATGCTTGGTGTGTTCGAACCAAGTCCAGCACCCGGGGACCCAGCAAGCAATGACGAGAGTGTAGGCGGGGAGGATTAGAGATTGTAAGTCAC
This sequence comes from Lipophrys pholis, assembly GCF_963383615.2. NCBI lineage: Eukaryota > Metazoa > Chordata > Actinopteri > Blenniiformes > Blenniidae > Lipophrys > Lipophrys pholis. Next base: position 28,985,597 of record NC_137637.1, on the reverse strand, counting down.
TATGCAGAATGAAGTGAGAGCATATATAGGAATACATTAGGAATGAGGCCCTCTGGGATGAACTGCTGAGGAAGTGCCTCAGGCAACAGAGGACAAGGGGTGAGACAGAGAGCGAAAGAAGATATATTGCAGAAGACTGAGTCCCTCTACGACATCCATCACTGGAGAGAGAGAAGTATTGGTCGGCAGAAAATACAACCAATGGCTAAGAAAGTTTCACGTTGGACATAACGTCTGACTTCAAGAAATACTAACACTGTGTAGGAAAAGTCAGCTTGAGGTGTAGCATCTCACACACAACAGGTTCCAAGCCTCAGAATAGCTCACCTGCCAGTCAGCATGACGATAAGCCAGAGTGAGTGTATAGTGTGGAACATACATACTCAGATAGCACGCAATGATAGAAACAACATGGTGACTGGAAAATAGCATGATAACAAGCATGTACGGGTCTAAGGTCTCAATGCCCCAATGGGGGACACGATCATGGCCGAGAACAGCAGAGCTCAGGTGAATACACATTCTGCACTGATAAACGACCACTGATAACAACCAGACACAGCGGTGGTTGAAACGAAGTACAACGGGTCAGCCATTATGGACTGACAGTAACATCAGGAAGGAAGGGCAAAAACAGATACCAGTGGCGTAAAGGAAGAAGAGGGAAAGATGGAGTCCCAAAATGGAAAAGGTGCTAACCAAACTGTAAGAGTACCATTAATATAGATCTGGGATCTTACATTCACAAATGTGGGCACATGTTTGTTTTTTTTATTCTGTGCTTAATGTCAAACAGGAACAATGGACAAGTCCAATGATTTGAGTGGGTTTGACAAGAGTCAAATTGTGACGGGCAAAACTGCAGCTCTTGTTGGTCCAGATATGGTACAAGGAAGAAACATGGTGAAAAGGCTTGATGGTGGCCAACATTCAGTGACACATCTATGGATTGAAAGCTGGTGTATATTATTGCCCAGTCCAACAGGGAAGCTGCCATAGCTGAAACTGAAGCAAACGTTCAGAATATAAACTGCATTGCCAGAGATCAGTCAAGGTGTCTCCAATATCATGGCTTATCGACCAAAGTTAGTTGAATTCAAGACTCTGTTAGGTCCTAATGATCGTTGGACCTGATGCACAGGTCAGGTCTGAGCACAGCGGAAGGCAGGTGGTATGATCGCTGTGTCACACAGACGGCGTGACTGACACACAGGAAGCACAACCCAAGCAACACCTACGTGGCCAAGTTGAACACAAGCGCTGACTCCTGATGCCACAGCTGTGCTTTATTTGCAGTTTTGTTGATTATATTGCTGATTGAATAAAACTGTGAAAATCAAAGAGATATAGCTCTTTCTTCCTTATACCAGTGTCATGGGAAAGACTCTCAATCATCAGCCTATTAGATGATAGATAGAGAAATTAGATATAGCTTTATTGCTATTCAATACGTACGCCCATAGGCGCATACAAGAACAACATTTTTCTGTACAAGGCTAAAAAGTGTCTAAAAAAAACAACAACAACAGTAAAACATATAAAAACAAATAGTAAAAAGTATAAAAAACACACTTTTAAAGCAGTGGTAAAGTGTCAACGATGAATATGATGAGAATTATTGCAATGAGGCTGTTGCAGAACCTGGTTGTTCTGCATTTCAGGCTGCCGTACCTCCTGCCAGAGGCCAGCAGAGGGAAATGTCGGTGGTCATGGTGTGTGCGGTCTACAGTCTGTACCAAAAACACATTTTGTTCTCCACACACAAAACATTTGCCATGCATCTTCTTAATACCTATTCCTCTGCTGTATGCAGTGTTGTGCACAAACATACAGGTATTGGATTTGCATTACAGTCGCATTTGTCTCGACCTGCATGTCACCTTGCAACACTCGAAATACTGAAATAGTCAAGTTGAAAAGTATCAAATTAGAGAAATTGTTAGCACTATTATCCAACTCACACCACATCCAAAAGAAAACCTTGTCATCTCTCTGAGTGAAAGATGTTACACTTGGCAGAAAAGCATTTACAATGCACTTTACAGCCCCTATAGGGTCTCATTATCTGCATGATAATAGCCTGATCAAAAATAACTTCTTCTGCGTTGGGGGGGGGGGGAAAACCCTAAACATTATTGAAGTAGATTGAATTGTGAGTAAACAGTCTACATTATCATAAGTGGAGAGCTGCCTTCGACTGTCATGCACTTTGCTTGCTGGATCAAAACCTCTTTCCAAAGATAGCTGTCTGTTTCTTATGAAGATTTCTGGAAGATGTTCTCTAAATGGACGCCCAGCATTAAAAGCAAAAATAACCCTGTGTTCACCAGCTGCAGCTTCCATAAGCGGCGAGGTCAGGGGCTCTGACAAGAATTTGAGCTTTTTGCAGTCCAATCATGATGCAGGGAAGAAGCACCTGCAAATACCAATGAGCTGGGCATGCCTGAATGCTCTGCAAACTGAATTTAAAGCATACATTTGACTAGGATGGGCATGTGGTGGGTTACTGTAGTCATGGAGCATTGCGAGGGTCAAAAAAAGCTATGAATTTACATGCCATGGGTCAAGGTATCAGCCACACAATTTACTGTCTAATGAACTGCTGCTTCTCTGAGGGTTCTGGCCTTTGGACTGAACTATAGCCCATAAGTACTTTGCTGACGCTGCTGGAATAAAAACTAAAAACATTGCACTAATTGGTGGTAGCGCTTCATAATTGGGAACATTTCAAAACATGGTGTGAGCAGCCAAAGCAAGTCAAGCGTAATCATCTGATAGTCAAGCCAGGCACAATGTGCGAATTAAAAAAATATGGGAATTAAAATAGTATGAAGTTAAGATAACAGCTATTCTGGGCTGAGCAAACTTTAGAATGGTTCGTTTGGAAAATACTCATAACCTCAAGCTACGTGAACATGATGAGTGCACATTTCTGGCTCAACGACGCATTTGGCGAACAAGACAGCCGGCAGCGAGGTCAAGGTCAAGGTGACTAATGGTAGGCTAAGTTTGTCCATGAAAGCTTATCAAATGGGTTCAGCAGGAGACCTTGGAGCATTTTGAAAGAATAAAACGATCTGAAATGCAATCCATTTCTTTGTAACTGCATTTGCAAAGACTTAAGAAGACTTATTAAAACACTAACCCGCAAATGATGGGAGCTCATATTAATCAATGAGCTTAACTGTTGGTGAAACAACACGAACCTTTCTCATTAGTTTCCTGACATCAATGCAAAACAGTTTGTGTGAGCGGACGACGATGATGTGATCATCATCAGCATCAGTTGCTCTCTTGATAAAACTGCCACACGGATGCTGGCATTTCTCCAAAAATGACTGATGGGAGACTTTGCCTTTCCAAAAGCACAAACTTTGTACACAAACCTGGCTCGTTTTCTGAGTCGATGTTTTGAAGAGATTTTAGTTTCTTTGCATACAGAATGGATTTAATCATTTCTATTGACTTTCTAAAAATATACTATACATACTGAACAAAAATACAATTGGGTGGATGGTTTTGCGAGTCACGAGTGAGGTCTTGCTCAGCTGCATCTTTATCTCCACAGACATCACACACACACACACACACACACACACACACACACACACACACACACACACACACACACACACACACACACACACACACACACACACACACACACACACACACACACACACACACACACACACACACACACACACACACACACACACACACACACACACACACACACTGACCCGCATGTGCCTGCAAACAAACCCGCACACAGAAGCACACACACGAGACAAGTACACATAAACCCCTAAGCTTTGCAGGTCCACTTAGTAGAGAGCAGCTAATCTAATCAAGTACAGCAGCTAATGCACAATGAAAGCAGAGTCATTTGGCCGAGATGCCAGTCAGCCGCTTCCTGGGCGGGCGAAGGGATGAAAGAGTAGGAATACAGTGAGACCCAGAGAGAAAAGTTTGGCAATTAGAAATATGATAAAGACACGAGGACGGCTCAGTGGGAGCTGAAAACAGGCAAATGTACAACAGAGTCTGCTTCTACTTTATGTTTCTTCTTTTCTATTCAGCTGTTTCAGCGGCCCCCCTATGATAGTCTACTTTAGCGTCTCTGTCCATGCTTACCTGCCCGTAGCGCTGCCTCGCTCGCAGCTCTGTCTGCTCTCCCCAACAACTTGCGTATCGCTCGTCTTCGCGTTCTCTGACTCAGTTTCTCTCTCTTCCGACACCTGCTGTCGGAGATCAGCCTCTCTCCTGTCAGATGATGCTGAGGCGAGCCCTCCCTCTATCCTCCCTCTCGGTCCTAGCATCCCCGTTTTCCTCCCGCCCTCTCCTCCCTTGGCTCACAAACATCCATGATTTTCTCCTCTGCCTTTATTGTGAGACACCGCGAACACACTCGACACTCTGTCTCTCACTCTCGTTCCAAAGTCCCCCCCCCCCCCCCCCCATTTCAATCTCCACCTCCCCTCCTTCCTTTTGATCTGCCAATGACAAAGAGATGCTCATCCAAGCTCTGGGTGTTTTTGTGCTTAGCGTTTGCCTCAGTGACTGTGCCTGCAAATAACGGAGTCTGTTCATTCAACAGCACAATGTACAGCAGCAAGACGCAGGCTTTACGGCAAAGTTTAAAATGGAAAAAGAGGGACAATATCACATCTGAGAAGCGGCGTTGGATCTTTCTGCCCCATTATCTGTCACGCTCTGACAGCTTGTTTTAACATCCTAAAACCTCTCCTTCAGTAATTAGCTGAACCATCCCATTGTCCATTTGACACATTAGTGGCAGGCAGTCAGCTGAAAAGCTCTTGAATGTTGCAGAATTTGTTGCGCGCGCTCACATAATGGAGAAAATCACTTACTCAGCCCACGGGGGGGGGGGGGGGGGGGGGGGGGGGGGGGCACAGGTTGCTGTTGTCCAATGTATTATTGAGCAGTTACATTTTCAAGTGGTGGGAGACTAAATCCCCGTGCATCACGATATAGTGTTGGGTGGTGAATAATCCTCACTCAAAATAACGCAGAACAGAATGACAAACTACACTAACTGTTCATAACAACCTCTTTGAGCTAAATGTAAAACCTCACGCTGAGAAGTTTTCAAAATTCAAACCATATTGTCTGTATCGAGTCGACTAACGTACAAATGGAAGTAGATAATAGTTGCGCTTCCTTGCATATCTATTGCGTATCAGATTGTCCCTGGTAAAAGTGATTATTCAGAAAACGGTGGCGGGAATAAAAAGACTATTAATGCCGAGACATTTTGACACTCATCGCCTGTTTGTAGACTGTGACACAGTGCATTCAAAACAGTTTCATCTAGGAAAAGTAAAAAGCTCCATTGTCTTACGAAGTACAGTCCACCTTTTGGAAAACTCTGTTAAGAGAGGTTCACCCTCCCAAGCCGTATCCCCATCCGTCCTCCCGTACCTTGGCTCTGAAGCATCTTTATTGTTGGATGTAGACGTACTTAGAGTTTGAAGTTGCGGTGGTAGTAACATCATTCAATAAGCAAGGCTGTGGACCTGGAGCAGACCTACACAGAGAGGTGAGCCAAAGCTTTTGGAAGCCTATTGGCTTGTTCACCCATTATACTGAGGTGTTCACACCCAGGTATAATCTTACAGATTGCCCTGAGCATGCTTTACCATGCGCGTGCACACACACACAGACACAGAACACACAAAGTGTGTCTTATTTTCATTAACCGCCCAGGAGGCTGTGTGTTACACCGAATAACCGACATTGTGGTTGAGGTCTGAGGTTGAGCCACCCACGGGAGATACCCCCCTGGCTTGGCAGGAATCACTTGGTCTCATGTTGAGCTCCAGCAGGCGGAGAAGGAGCATGAAGCATGCAGGTTAAGTACAATCAACATCTTTCTGCCTGTCTCAAGTCTCTGCGCTGCCAGCGGGGTGGAGCTCAAGATGAAAGAGGATCTGCGCTTACACGAGGCAGAACAAATGGGAGTCTAACCAGGTCAGGAGGAGGTTGACTAAACAAATTATCAACCCCCAGCCCCCACCCCCACCCAAAGTGAGTCCACAGAATTGTCAAGTTAATCACACAATGTGCAATTACAGGAGCAATTTTATGTGAGTCATGGTGAGACAGTTGATTTTTTTTTTCTCTTCTACTTCTCATTACATTAGTTTCATTCCCCTCTTGTCTCTCACTGCGACTGTCTGCTTCCTGCTCCGTTCACGGTCGTCTCTGGAGGCAGCCCGACTGAATTTAACATTCAAACACCACCTAAGTGCTGGAAATACTCTGCGAAACAACACTGGCAATGCTTTAATTTACAAGTAATGTGGCCCTTGTGACATCCACAATTCACCACATGCAGAACTAAAGTCTAAATCATCCCAACCTCCAAATGATTTTTGTAAACAGAGCCATTCGTCTTTTTCCAACCTCAGCCTAAGAAATTACTCCAGCTTTTATTTCTTTAGTACCTCCCATTTAGACACCTTTATGTAATGTAATCTCAACTCTAGTGACACCTGCAGTCCAGCAGAAATCTTTTTAAATAGACATTTAAATAGACTGCTACTTAGAAATTCCAGTTATAAATCAAAATGGTCAAAAATGTTATTAGTCCTTCATGTTTTAAAAGTCTCTCTCTCTCT